>NC_084980.1:900000-1156116 GCF_963691925.1 Scomber scombrus
AATTTTTGTAATATTACGCAGATGAAAAAAGGCAGTCCTTGAAATTTGTTTTATATGTGAATTAAAGGACAGATCCTGGTCAAATATAACTCCTAGGTTCCTTACAGTAGTACTGGAGGCCAAAGTAATGCCACCCAGAGTAGTTATATCATTAGATAATGTGTTTCTAAGGTGTTTAGGGCCAAGCACAATAACTTCAGTTTTTGAGTTTAATAGCAGAAAGTTACAGGTCATCCAGGCCTTTATGTCCTTAATACATGTTTGTAGTTTAGTTAACTGGTTGATTTCATTAGGCTTTATTGATAGATATAATTGAGTGTCGTCTGCATAACAATGAAAATGTATTGAGTGTTTCCGAATAATGTTTCCTAAAGGAAGCATATATAAGGAGAATAATATAGGAGAATAGACTTCCTTAAGCAGCCTAGTTGGAATCGAGTCTAAGAGACAGGTTGATGGTTTGGAAGAAGTAATCATTGAAGTTAATTCTGTAAGGTCGACTGGAGATAAACAGCCTAAATATATATCAGGTTTAACAACGATTTCTAAGTTTCCTGTGTTAGAGTATCAGTAATATGATTACTCACACTGATTGTTATTGGGCTCCCTGGTAGCCTGCTGGTTAGGAGGCATGTCACATACACACGCACAATGTGTGACATGGTGAGACATTTATTGCATATCACACCCCTTTCTCTACCTGTCCTTCCTTCCAGTGCTATCTGTAAGTATTTTTCTCCACACACTGTTGGGAATAAATACTACAATACTCAGTCACCATCAGATAAGAGGGCAATGAGAGGTGGAATCACAGCTTTAGCATTCAAAATGCTTTGTTACTGCAACTTGGAATAAGACATGGCACCATAGTTGTCAAATTAATCTGAAACTGACCTAAATGATAAATAATCAGTCCTATTAGACAAGAAGGCAGATATGAGAAGATTTTGTAAAGGCCCAGATTGGGGTTTTTTTGTGCTTAATATCAGTGTTTTTATCAAAGAAACTTTTTTAAGAAAACTTTCTAACATTGCTTTACATATTTTGTTCTGATGATTCAAGGAGAGTTTCATGTCCATCAAAGCCATGTCAGAGCTCTAATTGTCACCTATGAAAAAAGAGAACAGGACTTTTATGTCTGGAAGAAGTGTTAACCAAAAGAGTTCCTCTCACTTTGCAACACAATGATGTATTATTACAATCACATTGTGTTCACTATCATCAACTTGCTTTTATTTGTTATTTCTTTTATTGCTTTAGTTACAGTCCCCACCAGATGTATTGATTTTCTCCAATACAGGTAATTGACTGTGACTAATCCTTATTACAAGAAGTGTTACTCTGCTAAGAGCAACCTTAACAGAAGAATGGGGAGAACTCTCATTGATCCCACTGTTGGGAAGAATTAGGGATGTGGAGAACTCTTATTGATCCCACTGTTATGGATGGTATCAAGTTTCATGAGGGACCTCACTAACCACTTTGTGTTTGTCTGTGTTGATGAATTGATCTTAAAAACATCAATATGGAAAGGGTGCCCAGGTAATACAAAGCCATTGCTATGTGTAGTTCTTCTGGTTTGACAATTTGAATTATTGAACCGAATTGTCTTTGTTCCAGGGTGTGAAGCTGGGGAGGGATCATGTCCTTCTTACCATTTTTCCTTCTGAAGCTCCTCACAATGAGATAAAAAGAAGAGGCCCATATCATAGGAGACACATGCTGTCTACACCCTCTCCAGACCAATAGGGTTAACAGTAGAGTTGTAGTCCTCGACACTAAAGGAATCAGTAATCAAGAGTTGAGTCTGGCATCCTGATGACATTTTGAAGTACATGCATATTGTAGCTTCCATCTAAAACTGCCTGTATGCTGATGCTTCAAAGTACAGTGGATCTGTCCCAAACATTATTGGTTCACAAGTCTTTATCCTTTGATGCATTTTTGCATGAAAAGATTGCATGAATCAGTATTTATTAAACTTGCAGCACTAACATCGGTGGATAGTGAAATGATGGGCATGAAAACCAGCTTCATATTTGTGTACATTTATGTATTATTTTGGACAATGTGGGTTCTGCAGGTTACTGATTTGCTGTTGGAAACTGGGAAACACTAAATGTTTAATCAGCCTTTCTATTTTCCTCTACTAGAAATGTATTGATCAGTTGACTGAGTATGACATACTGATCATGCTGATGGATGGATCCACTGCTCGGTATTAACTAGTGACAATTCCAATAACACACTTAACAATGTTGACAAGTAGAGAGAAAGGCAACATCACTTTGTGCAAGTCTATGATGACTGGACAGAAGGAAAATATGCAGCCACAGATGGTTGAAAGATGTAGACAATACAGTCTGTTAGTCCTGCAGCCCTGTTCAGTTTTATTGTATACCAGTCAGATTACAGTTTAAGCCATGATATGTAAAATACTACTTTAATATTAAAACAAGCGCTCAGCTGTTTATAAGGGATCTTTTTACAGCAGCCATGTGGGAAATGTCCAAAGTGCAGACGATATTTTAACCAATATTTTGATATGCAACAAAAACAACCAATCGTCTTATAGAACTGTGTAGAAGCATGTCTGATTATTATCTATAATTTATAGTTATCACTGATCATTCTAAATTATAAAAACTGAAATTATTAAAATGAACTAATAATACAGGGCACCAACTGGGACCAATAACCAAACAAAAAGGGTAGTCTTACAGCTGCTAACATCTGGGATATCAGCACCCACAAGTGAATGGTGAAGGGTTGAATCCGAGCACTGACTCCCTCAATAAAACACAAAACAATTAGGTACACATAACAGAAGAAAAGTCACACAACTTTACAAACTTCACAAAGACAGTCGTCTATGTATATTACACTCAAGAACTGTAGAAACACACACACACACACACACACACACACACACACACACACACACACACACACACACACACACACACACACACACACACACACACACACACACACACACACACACACACACACACACACACATCATGTGATCATGTGATATGGGATTTCCAATTGTCATCAATCAAATAAACCAAAGAATACTTTTTCATTATCAGTGTAATTTTATGAAGAGTGATTTGGAGACATTACACTATATCAGTGAAGTTATTGAATATTTTTTAGCACATTTTTCCAAACTAAGTGTTTATAAAACTGTATAGGAGTGAAGTTTCTGAATATTTTTGTAGCATCTCTTTTTGATGTTGTACTCTTTAGACAGTCCCTGAACACTTGTCTCTCAGCCAGCTGTACATAGAGACTAATGAGTCCAGCTCAGAGGAACACTTGTTTTGGTGAAAAGTAGGTTGTAGCTCTTTGTCCACCTTACTACGGTAGAAAAGAGGCATTGTTTTTCTGTTTTAACAACATTTTATGTATGAGTTATTGATCTGAGGCGTTCTAAGCCCTACTTGCAGCAAGTAATGCGTGCATAATGGCGGCATCCCTGTCTGATAATAGTTCTGTGTAAGCAGGTTCTGAGAAACTGTCTTCTATCTCTCTCTCCAGTTTCTGGCCATATGATGATAAGCTAGCAGTCCCCACCCGCCCAAACATACCCTTCACAAACAGTATGAACTCCATGATCCTCCACCCCATTATACACATTGTTACTTTAAAAAGATTCTCTCCCCCTTCCTTCTCAATATTTTGTCTAAAAAAAACTTCTTTAATAACTTCACTTTTCTACCTCTACTGTTATTCTCTTTGAGCTTAGTTTACGTCATATTAGATTTGAAATGATCATGGTATTATTGGATAGCCTTTGTTGCTTCCTTGTTTGTTTAGTTTCTACCATAGTTTACCTCTAATCTCATGCTAACGTTGCTTTAGATGCTACATTGACTTCAGATATCTTCTGCCCCTGGCTTGATATGGTGATGAAGAGTGTATGCCCTCTGCAGTGATAGCCCATATCAAGAAGAACATTTAAAATGTAATAATAGTTTGGCTGTAAATAAAATGTCAGTCAGTTTACATGATGACTTTTCACTTGCAGCTGGTGAAAGAGTATCATGTAAAGCATATTTTGTTGTACCTTGTGCATGAAATGTGATATTTACACTACAAAAGGGAATTTCTGAGGAAACTAAAGTATAAATGAAGTTGAGAAGTATGGAATGGGTGGGTCAAATAAGTAACTCCTAATCAGCTGTGTGAAATATTTTCAGTAAGTATAAGTGGGATGAAAAAGTTGAATACAACTTCTAATGTTTGAAAAATGTGGAAAGATGTTTAAAGTTTGAATAGCGAATCAGTAGATAACAGATGAAAATGTATGAAAAGGCAGCTGAAGCAGCATGAATAGTTGGAAAAGTAGGAAAGTGAGCAAGGAAGCAAAATACAGATTAAGCAATGAAAGAAGTTTAAATGGGAGTTTTAGAGCAAGTACTTAAATGAGTTTAGGCATACTGAGTTGAGGTTTCCTTTAACTGTCTTTGTTGCGATAAAGATATACCATCAGTATTTAGGTGGAATAAACCTTTAAAATCTCTCAAATAAATCCTTAAAACCATTAAAACAGCCCTGTAGAGTTTAACCATAGGCACTTTGTCTTAATTGGTATGTCTGTGAATTAAACCTGAAACACTATTGACAATTGAAATGAGGTCCAACTGCCAAAAAATACCCTAACCAATCCACCCATCAGAACAGAGACTGAGTCACAGGTTGCTATGGTGATTGTGCAGCCCTGTGGAAGAGGAGGGACACCCAATTAATTGGAAAATGTCAATGAAAAAGCCACTGAACAACTTATTATAACTCGACAAGTAAAAGTCAACTCAAAATCATCTCTGTTTTTAACAAGGAGCTTCAGCACTCATAAGATTGGACAGAGGGAGACTCTTAGACAACACTGTCTGCCTTTTTGGACAATTTAGTCCTATTTCAATGGAAGTAGCATTGAATGAGAGAGGACACATTGTTCTATGTTTTGATGTATAAATGGTGTATGTAGACACAAGCTAGGAAGCTGTGGGAGTCAGGTGATAATGTGTTGAAGATGTTCGATAAAATGTTAAGGCCGGAACCAACACTGACAATGATATATTATGATGTGATTTGTTTTCAGAGTCCATGATGCATTTGGGTTGCTTTAATTCAACAGGTTATGCTATCAATAATGTTAGTGTATGGTGCTTTAAAATCTTGTTCCATGTGCTCCTTTTAACTTTGAGCACCTGCCCATAACCCAGCTCTGTTGGTCATCTCGTAGACCAGTGTACTCCTTTTACCCCCAAACAAGGTGAAACAACGCAATATCACTAGTTTTAGCAACATTGTCATTCATGTCAGCATTAATAATGGGATGCAGCATTCTAGGGTCACAAAATAAAGCCTTGCATGGGCATTTTCCAGAAAGAAGAATCAGTATTGATCCAGTGTCTTTGGTCCCTAACACATGAGGGTGAATGATGAGATGTACAGATGGCTTACTTAACTAAACTGTTGGCTGGCTCATTTTTTCATTGATCAGTTTTTGTTGATAATTGGATTCTTTGTGGGGCTGGCCAGACATGCTGAAAGCAGATGCTTTTCATCCTTCTTATGTAGGTGTAACAGATGTTAGTTATATAACACACATATATTGTGTATCACTGATCAGTATCCTGTATCCAGTACCTATAAAACATCCATGATTTTACCACACATCATTCCCACATCAGAGCAAAGTAGCACTATGAGGGGCTACAGAAACCCAACAGGTACATCAAATAGCATGCAGTGATTTATCCTCCACAGGAAACAGAAATAACTGAAGGCTGTGCCATGCCATAACATTCACAAATACAAGATGTCTTGCATCTCATTTGACAGTTCACATGTAATGTGTCTCTCTCCACTGTATACACAGCTCAGAGTAAGAAACCTCTGGGTTTTAATATTGACTACGGTCTTCTTCTGTATGTGTTACACTGAAGCAAAATAGCAATAACTGTTTTTGATGATTTACTCGTACATGCATTAAGCCAGGCTTAAAGTAGCTTTATTCAAGAGCTCTGAGTTGCTGACGTGTTACAGAACTGAAGCTGCTCAGCTCAGACACAGCTAATAGTTAGAGACAGAATGGCTGCTTGTTTGCCAGTAGTCCAACAAAGACTGTCCAGATAATGGTTTGTGATGATGAGGACTCTAACAAAGACGTGTTGGTAGAGATGCAAACAAACAGCCAAACAATGTTACGTAAGACCATCAGCAGCCAACATCACTAATCTTCTGCCAAATACCCCAGAGCTGTTTTATAAAACATTTAAAATAGGATGTTGATTCATAATTGTGTTTATTGCTATTTCCAGGAAACTCTACAGTATGTAAAGTCTTCATATGAAATACATTAATTACATTAATTATCATATTAAATTACAACACAGTATCCCATCTTCCCTCTTTGAACTTTAGTAAAACAAAGTCAAATTTGGGTTTCAGTGTAGGCAAAGCTTTTCTGCACTCAAAGGAAGAAATTGAAAATAAAACTAGAGAAACATAAAACACAATGTGCATCGTTAAAAGCTAAACTATAAAATACATGAGGTGGTGCAAAGAGTGCCACATCCTCACAGTGACAACACTGACATGCTGTTGTTTAATGCTACCATGCTCAATATCTTAATCTTAAAATATTGGAGAAATTCAAAAGTGCACCTGATCATAGCAGTAGAGCATGAGTTACATGATCACAAGAACTATTAAATATCATTCTCTTAGAACCATGGATACTTTTATATCGCGATCAATTTAAAAGAAATTTCACTCAAAACTACAAATGTCAACCTGCTGGTAGCGCAGAGGAAAAGACAAGGAATTATTTAATTTGTCACCTGATTGGTTCTCAGGATTTATCAACTGAAACCATGAATGCCAAATGTCAAAATGTTGAGGAAAGCTGATCTGACGCGGCATGACGAGTTAGTGAGCAGACGTGCGAAAGGGGGCTCCGACTAAACTTTCATATTTTTAAGCTGAACGACCTTAATATCCCATTTCTTCTCTTTTGGTTGACTGGCAATTGGACATTTACAGATACTTTACATGAAAGTATTAAGAAATAGGCCTAATGAGCAAGCAGAAACAAGGAGCTCGAGCTAGCGTTTCGGCTAAGTTAGCTAACATGGCCAAGGCTGCTGACTGGGCTAGCAAAAATGAAGACGGCCCGGTTACCAAAAGCGACCTAGAGGCTCTACTCAATGATCAGCGTGAAAGCTTCAAGACTGATGTGGCAGTTTTGATTCGCGAGTCAACAGAATCCCTTAGGTCATCGGTAGACTCTCTGGGACAACAGGTGTCATCATTTAATGGCCGTCTCACTCAAACAGAAGTTTTGGCTGGGGAGAACTTTGGGAAAATCAACGAGATGGAGACTACCATCAAAACGCTTCAATCTCAATGCGGTAAACTTCTGGACAAAGTTGACGATCTCGAAAATAGATCCAGACGTTCGAATCTGAGAATTATCAACGTGCCCGAGGAGTGTGAGAAGGGCCAGGACCCGATTACGTTTATGTCGGACTTGCTGATGACGGTGACTGGCTCCGAAGTCTTTGATAGCCCCCCTGAGATAGAGAGAGCTCATCGCTCCTTCCGCAAATCGGGGGACAGTAGGCCTAATGCAGAGAAGCCGAGAGCCTTCATCGTGAAATTTCTCCGTTACCAAGATAAAGAGAAAGTCCTGAGATGGGCCAGGAAACATAAGATGACTTACCGTGATTCTGAACTGAGAGTCTACCCGGATATCAGTGCTGAACTGACCAAACAACGAGCGTCATTTAATCCCATTAAAAATTCACTGTATCTGAAAGGAATAAAGTTTCGCCTGCTGCACCCGGCCCGTCTTCACGTTTCATTCCATGACCAGGACTACTACTTCGATTCGCCTCAAAAAGCCCAGAACTTCTATGACCAGCGCGTCAACATCCCTGACGAATAGGCTGCAATGGAGAAGAGACCGGTCTCATCCCGAGATGTTTGTTACAGCCAGCAAGCTAGAATTTTCTGTTAATTTGGACTGATAAGGCGCTGTTGTAAGTATTTTTTTTTTTTTTTTTTTTTTTTTAAAGATTTGTGACGACCTGGATCCTATCTTATCATAGACCTATCGTTTTAATTTGTTATTCTTTATACATACAATAAGCCGTTAATAATAGCCTATAAAAGGGTACATGCCTATTAGGCCACTATCTCTCTACCGATCTTATTTTGGTGTTAATTCTCAGCGTCACATAATTCATTACTTTAAATAGGAGCCCCCTGACTCAAGTAGTAGAGAAGTAGCTCATGCCATCTGGAAGTGGCATATTTTGGATAATCCTGCTGCTAGTTCTAGTTCTGAGAACATGCTTAGGAATGTTAGATGTTGCATTCATGTTGTACACTCTCCGTTCTGAGAGTTTAATATGGGGGGGTTTTCTGGGAGGGGAATGGGTGGGTGGGTGGATACTTATGTGTGTGATTGGGAGGGGGTGGGTAGTTGTGTCCTCACTACAGTTGTTGGTATATATGTGTTTTTTTTTTTTTTTTCTCCCTCCCCTTCCCCTGCTTTCCTCTTCTCATGTCAAGGCAGTGTCACTATTTTACATACCTCTGACCATTACATATGAGTAACATAATAAAAGACAAAGGAGCAAGCCTGAGGTTTGTATCCTGGAATGTTAAAGGCCTTAATAGCCCAGTCAAGAGGGGCAGAATTGTATCTCATTTAAGACACTTAAAAACCGATGTAGCTTTCCTACAGGAGACCCATCTGATCACTAAAGATCATCACAGATTGAGGGCATCATGGATTGGTCAATGTTTCCACTCCAATTTTAGCAGTAAAGCACGGGGTGCAGCTATTGTATTCCATAAAAAAGTTCAGTTTACCCCATCTAATACAATAGCTGATAATCAAGGCCGATTCATTATAGTTACAGGCTCTCTTAACAATGAAGCAGTCACTCTTGTAAACTTGTATGCGCCCAATTGGGATGATGAAGCGTTTGTTACAAAGTTGATATCGTCTCTTCCAGATTTGAGCTGTTATAAATTAATTTTGGGGGGTGACCTTAACTGTGCATTGGACCCGATTCTGGACAGATCCTCCTCCAGACAGCACGCTCCATCTAAAATGGCCAAAGCCTTCTCATCTTTCATGAACCACATAGGAAGTGTGGACCCATGGCGATTCCTCTACCCTGATAAAAAGCAATTTTCATTTTATTCCCATGTTCATAATAGTTTCTCACGAATAGATTACTTTTTCATTAGTAATGATTTCCTTCCAGCTGTTAATCACACGGAATACTCAGCCTTAGTCATATCGGATCATGCACCACTACTTCTTGACCTTTCTTTTGCACTCTTACAAAAAACACGCCCTCCCTGGAGGTTAAATTCTGCACTGCTTAACGATAATGCATTTAATTGTATGATTTCTGCAGCAATTGATAATTTTCTTATAAATAACGATTCAGATTCCATATCTCCTTCTTTGCTTTGGGAAACATTTAAAGTGGTTATTCGGGGAGAGATTATATCGTACTCTGCGAGCATAAATAAATATAAAAAACAAAAACAAGAGCAGCTAATGGAAAGTATTAAACATCTGGATAATAAACTATCAGTATCACCATCCCCAGAACTTATAAAAGACAGACAAAATCTACAAATGGAATATAATCTATTTACAACACATGAGACCGAAAAACTACTATTGCACTCACGAGGACTTTTGTATGAGCATGGTGAGAAAGCAGGACGGCTGTTGGCTCACCAGCTCAGGAGTCGAACAGCATCTCAACAAATTAAACAAATTAGAACTTTTTCAGGAGAAATTACAGTGCTTCCGTCTGTCATCAATGATACCTTTACAAATTACTACTCTAAACTATACACTTCTGAAGCTTTTAACACTGACACATATAGGACAGAATTTCTTGATAATTTGGAATTCCCATCCATTGCTACTGGCAAAGCAAGTTATATGGATCAACCTCTGAAAATTAGTGAAATTACTGATGCAATTAAACTAATGCAAAGCAGCAAAGCCCCTGGCCCGGATGGATATCCGATAGAATTTTATAAAAAGTTCATTGATAAACTAAGCCCTCTTCTTCTTAAAATGTTTAATGACTCTTTGGATCAGGGAACCTTACCTAAAACCCTCACAGAGGCCTCCATAACCTTATTGTTGAAACCAAACAAAGACAGTGTTGAGTGTGGCTCCTACAGGCCTATCTCACTCTTGAATAATGACTATAAGATTCTAGCTAAAATACTTGCACTGAGATTGGAACCTGTTTTGCTGGACATCATATCGTCAGACCAGACCGGATTTATGAAAAATCGCCATTCCTTCTCAAATATTCGCAGACTTCTTAATATCCTTTTATCCTCAGCTCCTGTTGAGACATCAGAAGTGGTGGTCTCACTAGATGCTGAGAAAGCATTTGACAGGGTGGAGTGGGAGTACCTGTTTGATGTTCTAAACAGATTTGGTATGGGTTCCAAATACATCTCATGGATAAAGTTACTATATACCTCACCTAAAGCTTCAGTGAATACAAATGGAATGAGATCTCAATACTTTACACTCTCCAGGTCCACTCGTCAGGGGTGTCCCCTGAGTCCCCTGTTATTTGCTGTGGCAATTGAACCACTGTCTATAGCACTCAAATCAACTAGCTATAATCAGGGGATTACTAGAGGTGGCACCAAACATATACTTTCACTTTATGCCGATGATTTATTGTTGTTTATTTCTGATCCATTAACCACGATCCCTCGCATAATCAAACTATTAGATACATTTGGAACCTTTTCAGGTTATAAACTGAATTACTCAAAAAGTGAATGTTTCTTGGTAAACAACCCAACCCCACACATTACTGATGGAGACCTTCCCTTTAAGCTGTCTGGAAACACCTTTAGATACTTAGGGGTGAATATCTATCAACATTTATCAGCCATTTACAAAAATAATTTTCTACCTTTAATGGAACAGATTAAACTAGATTTGGAAAAGTGGAATGGTCTGCATTTAACAATTGCAGGTAGGATAAATTGTATAAAAATGAATGTGCTCCCACGGTTTTTGTATCTTTTTCAGTGTCTGCCCATTTTTTTGCCAAAATCATACTTTAGTACAGTTGACAAATTGATCTCCTCCTTTATATGGAAAAATGGGACCCCCAGGATCAAACGTGGGTTTTTACAAAGAGACAGATCAGCTGGTGGATTAGCGCTCCCAAACTTGAGAAATTATTATTGGGCGGCCAACATACAAAAAATGATCCTTTGGGTTCAGGCGCCGACGCTAAATTGGTGTGAGATCGAGGCTAGTTCATGTCCCTCCACTTCACTTTTAGCTTTGCTCACATCTAAGCTACCCATTCAGTCAACCCAATACACAGCCAACCCTATCGTTATTACTACTTTAAGGATCTGGTCTCAATTTAGACTAACTTTTGGACTCAAGGGGGCATCCAACCATAGCCCCATTTGCAACAATCACCTTTTTCTTCCCCCCAGTGTAGATGCAGCCTTCTCCTTTTGGCGAAGGGCAGGCCTTACAAATCTAAGAGATCTCTACACTGATAATTCCTTTAATAGCTTTGGCAGACTCTGTGAAAGGTTCAATCTCCCACAGTCACATCTTTTTCGTTATTTCCAGATCCGTAACTTTGCCAAGCTGAATAATTCAATCTTTCCAAACTCCCCACCTGATTCTGCTGTCGATTCAATTTTAGACATTCCTGCTAGTCAAAAAGGCCTCATTTCCAGAATATATATTTCAATATCCCAGCTCACAGAGACCCCACTTGATCAGATAAGAAAAACCTGGGAGGAGGAGCTGGGTTGCCCTATTGCTGACAATGACTGGGAGGAGGCACTCAGCAGAGTGAATGGGAGTACTTCTTGTGCAAGGCTGAGTTTAATACAGTTTAAGGTGGTTCACCGCACTTATTTTACCAATTCTAAACTTTCTAAAATATATCCTAATGTCACAGACTCCTGTAACAGGTGTAATTTATCTCCAGCAGACATGACACACATGTTTTGGTCTTGTCCTCGCCTTCATGATTACTGGACAGATATCTTTGGTCATTTGTCCAAGTTTCTAAGTGTTACATTACCACCAAGCCACCAAGTTGGTATCTTTGGGGTAATACCAAATCATGAGAATTTTAGAAAGTGGGCAAAGGACACTATTGCCTTTGCATCCTTATTAGCGAGGAGGAGAATACTACTAGGATGGAAGTCACCGCTTGCCCCCACGGCGTCCACATGGCTTAAAGACCTTATGATGTTCCTCAATCTAGAAAAAATTAAATACAATTTAAGAGGGTCTCCTGAAAAATTTGAGTTAGTTTGGAATCCAACACTGGAATACATAAGAGAATTAAAAACTCTCGAAGATAAATGAGCACCCCCTTTGAACAGCACTATCTTTTGGCATGCCTCAGGGTTGTTAGAGTACAAGTTGACCTTGTCACCTTATTTCCTTGCTGACCCCCCCCCCCCCCCTATTTTTGTTTGTTTTGTTTTGTTTTGTTTTGTTTTGTTTTGTTTTTTATTCTTTTCCCTATGTTTCCATTGGAATGTATGGTGCAGATGATGATGTGCACTTCTCAACTTATCTCAAAAATAATAATTTATTCGCTTCATGGACATTTTGACTGTATGTTGTATTATGCATTGTATCATTTGTTACATTATGCATTGTATTATTTTTAATTTGGTGTTTATAGTGTAATCTGTACGGTGTAGAAAGTGTAGTGTGGATGACTGGGTAGGGTGGGGAAATGAAAGGGTATGTTGTTGAAGAAAAATGGAAAATAAGCCTTCTGATGTAAATGGCTCTTTGTTATAACCTGTGAAATCAATAAAAAATATTAAAAAAAAAAAAAAAAAAAAAAAAATGTTGAGGAAAGCTGAGCATCAACTAGCTCTGACCACAGTGCATGTGGGCACTCCCAATGCTGGGGTTGTAGCTATTTGCCAAATGTGTGACCTTAACTATTACTGTGATTGTGACTGGCTGCTATTTAAGGCTCCAAAAACAGTAAGACAGCATTGTACAGCCACCAGGATTTAAACCTGATGCTTCTTTTAAATGTATTTTCAATACAGCCCCAGCCGTCACTTCAACCATAAACCATAATCACAGTCACTGAAGCAACCAGTCACAATAATTAGCCTCTGCTAGTTTATTAATTCTAACATTAGCTGCAAAAATAATACTTGTGAGTAGAGACGATACGAATGCCAATATTTTTGTCTGGATCAAAGTGGTGCACTAACCAACATTGCCATACTAATTTTTTCATCTTAACCCAAGAAAAATCGTTAAATTTGATACATACATGGACTGTGCTAATATTACATTTTCAGCTGCCGTCTTAGCACAACATGACTAGTGTTAACACCAGTGCACCAGCATCATTCAACCTACTGTGGCAAACCCTAACCCTAACCCTAACCCTAACTAATGCTGACTGAAATGAATTAAACCTTAGATTGACATGACTGTCAAAGTGTATAACTGATTTGATGTATATGATACATACCAACTGCTATTAATCCAGCTACGTTCTGTTTCAGTGTCCAGCCTGCACCTCCCACAGCAAGGTGACCTGTGTGTTGAGATATCTCACCGTATAAGTACTGTATCAGTCATTAGGATTCATCCTCTGGGAACTATGAATATACCAATATTCCATCCAATCCATCCAGTAGTTGTTGAGATATTTCACTCTGGACCAAAGTGGTGGACTGACCCACATTACCATTAGAAGAAGAAAAGAAAAATGTGTCTTCATAATCATCAAATGAAATGATAATGAAGAAATTTGAGCACTAAATGAATGCGAATATGTGATGGTTATTTGATGTGAGAAAGAATGAAACTTTGAGACTTCTGTAAATTATCAGATTTTATTGATAAAATTCTTTTCCACTGACAGATCGACACAAAATATTTTTAATCTGTAATGTGACAGCAGTTTCAAGTGACACACTTTAAAGGGTTACAGCTGTCTCAGCATAGTCACATACTGTACTGAATGCTGATGTCTTCATAACATTTCTATAAAATTGATATAAAGCTAAAAAAGTAAGGTTGTGCTGCTCTTATGAACACCTGTCAATGATCTTAGTTTAGTCAGATAGAGTAATGACTTTAGACATCGCTGACAAAGTATCATATGTTAATGAAAGATTCTATGTTGATACTCCAGCTTGTGTTACAGTATGAATTAATCCTCTAAATTATTTCTAACTGAACAGCTCTGTCCATGTTAATGCACTGGGGTGATAGGTAGTTTAGTTGTCATAGTTTTTATTTAAAAAATTGATTGACATTTGTACTTTAGGGTCACTTATAGAATGTGTTGTCTAAGGCTATGTCCACAGTAATTCAGATGTGTCAGTAAAAAAGCTCTAATTACCACGAATGGGTGTAAACCCAACGAAGAGAAAACACCACATTTTCTATTCATCTGCATTAGTGTAGACATTGCCTAAGACAGCACTATCAGCCATTACTACGCAGGACTGTCCTTCACAACATTACATTCCTTAGCATTACCATCATGAGGTGAGTCTACATATATATTTGCATAGAAGCATCAGGGTGGCAGCCATGATGCACAAATAAAGTCACTGAAAAATGTCGCATCCAGACTTGCTTTCTTGCTTTCTGTTGTTGCTATAACGATCATTTTGTCTCAAACTTACAAAATGAGGCATCAATAAAAACACAATGAAATATATAGAAAGAAACTTCAGGGAGTCGATATTATCATTTTTAAACAAGGCAAAATATATGACTTATATTTTCAAAAAGGGGAATTTTTTTGTTTTCTGTTTTTTAGTTAAATAAATGGCTTATATCCACCTTAAATGGACTGGTGTACAGAATATATGATCCCATACATTCTATAATTTAGTGCTATCCTCTATAGAATATTACTGTTTGATTGAAATTCCTATTTAAAAAAAAAATGAAATTCTTATATCTATTACAATTCTGTATAATAAATCTGGCTGAATGAAAATCATAATATAACAAGAGATCAGAATACAGAATTCCTGACAATTGTGACAATTTGATGTCTGTGTTAGCTGGGAAGAGTAGCACATTTAATAGTACATAATCTATGTTTCAATAGTGTCAAAGCTTAAAATAACTTTTTAATTATTTTATTAAATATACATCCAGGCAGTCTATGTTATAGAAATTGTCAGCAGATGGACTAATCAATAAGGCTAATATAAGCTAAGTTTAGCTTGCATGTGGAGAGCAGTGGGAGTATGGAAATGGGGAATGAAAACAAAGGGGGGATGAAGCTATGTAAATGATGCAGAGTTTATTTGAAGGAAGCGCGGACCTGACGGCCCTTCAAAGGCTGAGGAGGCCGGTAGTTGTCCATCATGCAGCATGGAGCCTCTCCGTCTCCAGAGAAGAGGAGGCCGCGGAACCTTGCCATCTAGAGGAGGAGACAAGGAGAAAGAAAGACAGAGAGCTTCAGGCCTTCAGGTCACATTAACAGTAGCTGGAATGTTGCAGATGCATTTGCTGAATACCAGAAATGTCAACTGTCATCATCACCTGCAAGAGCACAGTCAGATGAGAGGTGTGGTGGTCAAATTCTAAGAAATCAACCTGTGACCTGGAGTGTGTGCTGAGGACATATCTCCTGCACTCATCTATTTGACCTGCTAACATCAGCAGCACCTGGCAGCCTGGCTGGTTGATACAGGGACATTTCTTTAATTATTATAATTATTTATTATTATTATTATGCGATTAAAAATTTAATGGAATATAGTAATCTAAATGGGTGATGAAAACTCTGTTTGGTTAGATGTTGAATTTTATTCAACATCTGTCAACCAATCAGAAATAAGGCCATGGTTAATGTCTTACTGGAGTGTATGTTGCATAGCAACCTCAATGATGAAACATTCCCATGAGTTCTTGCAGTCTACTTGAATTAAAGTACATTTCATGCTGCCACTGCACAGTCTCCGGGACTACCTGGGTCATGTACAGAGCAGCCACCTCACACCCTCCTGCTGTGGTGGTTATCTCTAATGTGCATGTGGTTCAAAGCACAACCCTCCCACCACTGAGACTAGTCCCATACAGTAAACAGAGGAAAAAGGAAACTCCCTAACGACTTAATCAGCACTCATTTGCCTATGTAAACCATGCAAAATGTCTGATCAAAATGAAGCAATGAGCTGTTGAAACCAAGGGTTCACATTGAATGGAATGACTGGGCTGTATATGTATGTGTGTGAAATGGCTGAAGCAGCAGTGTGTGGCATAAACAACAACTCCTCTGAGAGCCATTTAGCCCTTAGCTAGCAGGTGAGTTTGGATTTAATTTCCCCCAGCAGGCTCACACACCTATGCTTGCAGTTCTATGTGACAACAAACTAAATGTAGCACTGTTCCTTTACAGATGACTTCAGTTCTAAATCCTACAAAGAAATGTAGAACTTCTCCGAGCCGGTCATAACAATAAGCACTTGATGTAATTGTACATCGAGGCTTTATTTAAGGAGGGTAAACTGTGCACCAGTACAGTGTAGAAGTGTTAATTATGTAAAAAGAGAGAGCACAAATTGCCCACTAGAGAAACAGCCAGTCAGTGTATTCTAGTGTAGCACAGGACACTCCTGCCAACATTCAGCTCTGCAGTAATTTTTCTTTTAATTTCTCTGAAATCAAATACGTAAAGCCTTTAATTTTTTTTCATTTTATGTTGAACACTTTCATGTTCCAACTGAGAATCCAGATGCAGTCTCACCAGACTACATGACTGACTCCAACCCACATACCAGCAGGTAGGCTGCCAAGAAAAATATCTTAATTTAGGGCTGCCACAAATACACACAGTGTATTGTGTACACATCCATGCACTTGTACACATGTACTTGCACTAAAACACAAACCCACAGGACCTTTCTGGCTATATTTAAATTACATCTCGTGTGTAAAACAGCTGTGGCTTCAATTAAGTTGTTTTAAAGTTTGGCTCTCAAACTAAAATGTAATACTGGTCAGTGCAGACCAGCGCAGGCTATCAATTGAGCAAATATCTTTGTGACCTCAGGAAAATGTCCAAGGGCTGTTTTCTTAAACAGCAGCTGAAATGTGCTGTCACAGCTTTTAGTGTATTGGGTTGCCCAAGAAATCACTGCTTTTTACTAAAGCGTTTTTTATTCTACTTGATGTTTAGGTCATGTTTTATCTGCAAGTTTATTAACAAACAACTATAAGCTGTATTCCATCTTCAAGTCAATAACAGAAATTTCTCAGAAACAGATTTATAACTATTTTATGCACCTACTTTTTGTCTGACACATTTCATGTGGATGTTATATTCACATCTTTTTCACAGGTTAAGGCTTGTGATATATTTGATTTTAACAATGCATAAGCAGCTGTAATGTTTGTTCACATACTCTGAAAACCGGTGTATAAGTCACATTGGTGTATAAGAGGTAGTCTACTTTGGGGGTGTCATACTGAGAAAAACAACTATTCTATTAAGACTGGTTTATTTGAATGCACCAGTAGCTATTCATTTATAAACACATGTGTGTATACTACACAAAACTTTTCAATTGACCTTTTACACAATAAAACACACATATTACACCTGAAACAGTGTATCAGGTTAATGGTTGATGGTAATGATTTGATTAACTGAACTGGACCAGTATATTAACTCAGACTGGGTTCAGTAAGGCTGAGTTTCAATTAAACCTTTTAAAAGAACAAGTCGCTGTAAGGCTCACTGTCCTCGGACTCTGTGTCAGTCCCAGAGTCAAACAAAGCATCATCATGTGTTCCATCCAGTGAATCTTTTATTCTTCTGATCTGTGCTCATATGATGTGTCTCTGCTGGAGCTCAATAAAAGCTGCTCATCTGTGTGCTTCAACATCTGCTGCTGTCCTGAACTAGTGTCTGAAATACTTCTGATCATCACACTGAATCAGCACCCGCCAGTGAACCCGCCTGATTTGATTTTTTATTTTCCCGTACAGCATACAGCAGTAACAGGTCATCAATAGCCTATCTATTTTCATCAGGGGCTGACACAGCTGGAGTGCGTCTTATACACTGTTTTTTTCGGTACTTACGTGCATACTGTGTACCTGGAAGGTTTAAAGTGATATCCACTAGTTGGTGCAGCATTAATTTCTGACAACATACACAACCAATAATCAAAAGGAACACCATCGTGTACAGTACTGCGTAGAAGTCTTGGCACTCGAGATGGTTAGACGCTTATCCATAACGCATTACCTTCAGAGAGATGTCTGATTTGTCCCAAATGTATTCTGCAGCATAATAATGAGCAGCCATAGAGTCATAAATAACTTCAACTTCATCAACAAGAAGAACAAGGAGTCCTTCAGCAGATGGTTTGTCCCCCACAGAGTCCTGATCTAAACATCATGGAGTCAGTCTGGGATTACATTAAGAGACAGAAGCAGTTGAGATGCCGAAATCCACAGAAGGAGAAGTGTGGGAACTGTGGGAAGCTGCAGGAACAACCGTCCTGCTGAGTACCTGAAACACTGTGTGCAGGTGTACTGAGGAGAACTGCTGCTGTTTTAAAGACAAAGCTGCTCACACAGAATATTGATTCTTTTCTCCTCTTCTCTGCACGTTGTATGGAATTGATTGATTAAAAAAGGCATGCCTTTATTGGATAGTGGAGAGTGAAGAGGCACACAGGACACATGGGCATGCCATGCAGCAAAGGTCCCTGGCTGGAATCCAATCAGGGATGTTGCAGTTATGTGGCATACGCACTGACCGACTACTGAGGTGCTCCTCTTTTGCACAGTACTGTACATGCTTTGTTAAAATCAAGAATGTCAGTGCTCTTTTAGACTTTTAGATGAGGAGAAAAACACACTCCACAGGGTAAAAGTCTGACGTTAGAGGGTAGAATTCAACTATTGCTCGTTAGCTTCTTTTTTGCAGTCATTTTTGTCATTAATTGAGTTTATGTTAAAGCTGCAATCAGTAACTTTGAGGAGAGAGAGGACTTAGCGTCAAATTTGAAGAAGTACAACTTTCAGATCCCTCCCCCTCCCTCTCTGCTGCACTCCTGCTCTGCCTCCAAAGTCCCTCCCCCAGAGGACGGCATGCGACCGTGTATGCTGTTGTTAGTAACGGAGGTATCGGTAGTTTTGGCCTCGCTGATGGTTGTTGCTGCGCCATTACTTTCTCTACGCTCCTGAAGCCGCTCTCCTGAGCTGAGGAGGAAGGGGGAGGGGCTGTGTGCGTGAGCAGTGATTGACAGCTGTCAGACACTCCATCAGACACCATCCTGGCTCTGATTGGATCTTTTTGTCCGGTCGCGGTGGATTCTGGCAATTTGCCTATTTGCAGTAGGAGCAGTAGGTGGGGCTAAATGAGCCTGGTTACTAGTTTCATGTAATGCTGTCTTTACATAGTGACAGTTTTAGCAAATATGACAAAAAGTAACTTTTATAAGACTTACCAACTGCAGCTTTAATGAACTGTTTTATAATGATCAAAACTAAATGGGACATGCAAGTTCACCACCTCACTTTTGAACATTCATTAGATCAGCATTAATACACAGCATGTCAATATTATATTATGTTATATATTATCTTGACATAATATAGAGCAAAGCAGAGCTACAGAAGTTCAATGATGGGTTCAGTGTGTCCTGATTCTTTGTTTGATATTTGTGTTTTTTGTTTTTTTCTAACTCATTTGTTTTTCATGTAGCAGAAGCCAATGAGGATGTGAAGCAAGTGAAGTACCTGAGCAGGGCTGACACTTATTGGCTCCTTCAGGACAATCCAGGTGACACTCTCCAAAAGAGGGGGTGTGGTCAGAGAACCATCATAGGTCCAATAACCCAGACAGCTGGGAAGAAGCGTCTTTGCATCAAAGTTAGCAAAGGTGGTCTGCTTTCCCTGCAGGAATCAGGAAGGAATGATGGAAGAGAGGGAGTGAGGAAGGTAAGAAGGAATGATTGGTTACCATGATAACTGAGATGTTAGCTTGCTTATTGTTCAGAGAGAATAAGCATAAGCAATGCTTTGTTACTTCCACGATAGTTGTTTTTACCTTTGTCTTAATAGCATCCAAAGCATCCAGAACTTTCTGCAGCCTGGGATTGGCAGCACCAATCTGAAGCATAACACACACACACACACATACACACAGACACACACACACACACACACACATGCACACCCGCGCACGCACGCACTCACGCAGGCACGCACGCACGCACACACACACACACACACACACACACACACACACACACACACACACACACACACACACACACACATACATACACGCAATTTAATAAACAAAACTTAAAAAAATAAATTCAATATTCATTATTTGGCTTTTTTCCTTCACCTTCAGAAAGACCCCAACCACAGCCAGTCCATCAGGCTGACTAGCTGCCTCTCCAAAGCTGGGGTACTTGGTGTTCCAGTGCACCAGATGAAGCTAAAAGCAAAAAGTGGATAAGTTTGTTTCAGCACTGAAGCAGTGGTGTTGTTTTCATCTGTAACTATAAAGGGTTCATAGGAGGGGAGGGGTGGGGGGTAGTATCTGTGAAGATGTAGGGCTTAATCTTAACTGATTTACTGCTGATATGCTCTTTAATCCTCTCTCAGCAGTGCCACAACAGGATTTTAGAAACACTGAGGTCAGGAGTTCAGTGTTGTTCACTTCACAATTTCAACTGTGTTTCTGTCAATTTTGTTATATGAAGATCTAAATGCTGTTAAAGGCATTCTGAAGCCTCACTGCAAGGAATTCAATTCAGGTGGGGAAATACTGAATCATTCATTCAGTTATGTGTTTCTTTATTTGTTTATTGGCCTAAAATAGTTACATTTCAATACACTGGCTCTAAACACTACAGAGATCAGCCAATGAATGACCCCACCAGGTAAGTTTCTATCAATATCTATGTCTCTGGAACTTCTTACTGTGTTCTGCACAGTAAGAAGTTCAGTACAGGTCAAAATCAACAATAGATTTTCAAACTCATTGACCACCAGTACAGGTGCTCTCAGGGGTTTGTCCTCCCACCTCTACTCTACCTATTATACACCAATGACTGTCTTTCACATTCTGACACTGTCAAGATGACTACGTCTGCTGATGATACATACACTTTCTCAATAACTGTATGGTATAGCAGTTCCTGTGGAACGTATGAGAAAAAAACTGCTCTGTCAGTCATACTCACAACTTCATAAATAATTGGCTGTGAACTCCCCATCATATCTGAATTACATCACAGACCCTATCAGTGGAAAGGTTTTAACAGTTTAAAGGACTCCTCACATCCAGCCAACCCCCTATAAACCACCTGCCTTCAGGTGGAAGACTATGCAGTACAGTATATATCAGACCAGAACATAGCATTTACCCTGAAGCAATCTGCATCCTAAATGCTTCACTGGTTGTATACACATGCACTGTAATTTGTCATTTTCAGGGCCATGTTATTTCATTAATTGAAATATTGTAATATAATTATAACAGCACGTCTTTGTGGTCACTTTTTTTATGTAGTTGTGGTTCTATGTTTACTGTTGTGATCTTTGAGCACATTGAAACAAATTACAAATAAACTGTAAAGTTGAAGAGGCAATAAATGACTGAATTTTGAAACTTGAAAGTGTGATTTTTATCCATCCCCTATGATTTTGAAAAATACTGTTTACACAAAATAACAAGAAGCATTATAAACAGATTTGTTACTTTTACATTTTTACCTCAGTTTCTTGACAAAGACAGGACAGCACCACCATTAATGGCACGCATTTTAGCATTTCTTTTCATAACATGAGCTAAGGATGATGCAGCCGTAGATGCAGTACCTCACAGGGGAACTTGATTCCGTTGACAGTGTGCTCGGAGCCTCTGTCATCACTTGCTCCCCAGTGGAAATGAAACTGCTTCAGACGGTATGTTCCTGAAATAGGACCTCCAGTCAGGGCTGTTTGGAATGGAACAAGAGGATCACATGAGACACATTCAGCAAAACACAGATTTAACATCAGTAACAAAATCAATCGAATCCATCCAATCTAAATCTAAGTTCATCAGTAACCTTGACCTCCATATGCAGTCAACTAGACATATTGGCATGTTGGTTGTAAATGTTCTTGTTCCTCTTGTTTCTATTCTGTTTTGGATTGTTTTTACATTTACTTCTACTTTTATTTCTAAGCACTGTTACATCTTCTTAAAGGGGCGCACCATAGCAGTGTACATGTAAACATCAGTTTCAGGCATGGGGAGTATTACTCAGTATGTGAACAAAGTTACTCCTTCATTGGATATTCACTTGAAGGTGGTTTAAGTCTCTGTTGCACTTCTCTTTGTCTGTCCTACCATTATGTTATTCATGTTGCTGACTGTTCATGGTATTTGTTCAGTTTTTCTTCTGTTCTGTTCATTTCTGAAACACACTGCTATTGCTGCTGCTTGAAATAGTAGGATAAATAATAGATGCTATAAAAAAATCCAAGAGTATATGACGAAAAAAGTAAAGTTAATTAATGTTCTTCATATTCGTTTGTTTTATGCTTTGCAGTGCTGGCTGAATGTTGCATAGATGGTATTAGTGCAGGGTGATGTGGTTCAGAAGTTGTGTTGACCTCCAGATAATGAAGTAAGGTTGACCAGAGTAAACTGAGCCCTGACGTCACCAGACATTGTTATCTGCTGCATACATACAGCAGGGTGGAGCTCTAAACAAGATGGCCAGATAAAAACATGAAGGAATATTTACTGTTAGAAGTGAACTACAGAGCCTGTGTGTAATTATACTATGCAATCAAAGTACGGCAGATGTTTAAATGAGCTTTATTCTTTCTGTTACTACATCTGACTATGGGATCCAGTTACTTTCATATTTACTGTATTTGCAAAACACATGCTGATATCTGGCTCTTCCCTTTTTGGTTACTTTGGATGTTTAAATGAGAGTGAATATTTAGTTTAAATTGAAGTTATCATAAGTTGTATTATATTTTCTTTGAACTTCTTTCAAGTGTAGTAAATGGAAATGAAAGTACACAAAATGACTATGGCCAAAAGAAAAAAAAAAGATTACAGGGATGAAAAATGTCAGGAAAAGTTTCTGAATTTTGAAATTAAAGTCCAAAGTCAGTGGCCAGAATTTCAAGAAAAAAAGTAGTCAAAAGATAATTCTGACTTTAATTTAAAATGATTCTTCAGTCATCTGCAGAATAAGATTATTGTCAGAGGGAGCAGAGTCTGCAATAAAATTCTCTTCCACTTACAGTTTTACCTAAATCATATTAAAATGTTTTTTTTCTTGCAGCCAAAAGATTGTCATAATTATTATTATGATTTATTACAAAACCCCCAAACATAGTTTAACACAGATATAGTTTGACACAGGTGCATGCAGAATAAACTCCTACTTCATGATCCTACTTTCCAATACTAGGAGCTGAGCTGTGCTTACTGGAAGTGTCGCCGTCATCCTCAAAATCCACCTGGAAGGAGTGTCCATTGTTGAGAATGCCCCTGGAGTTGCTGGGGTCATACTTGAGTTTCAGAGCTTTCAGAGAGGGGGTATACTGGGCGTCCTTAGGGATAATGTCGATGGGAGACTGTCTGGGCCCATTAGCTACTGGAAATTCTTCTCCCCATGTTTCAGGTCCTATAAAGTTCAGTACAGGAGGGAACATATTCAAAGAGTAAATGTGTGTATGTTTATAACACACTCACTGCTTCTTACCTCTTTGGTGCCACCATCCAAGCATTCAGGTCCTTTACTCAAGTAAAAGAGTTAATACTTCAATGCAAAATTAAGCAAATTTAATATGTAGCACAATAGCTCCTTAAAGGTTATGTTACTGATGCATCAAGGTATAAGCAGCATTTTACTACAGCTGGTAGAGGTGGAGCTCATTTTTAACTACTTTGAGTAATTTAATGAACTTTTCATCAAATTTGATTATCTCCCATGTAAAAATGTTTTATCTACAAAGTAACTAATTATAACTATGGCTGCCAGATAAATGCATGAATTTATCTTCATCTCAAATGTTATTAGTGTAGTAGCAGAAAAAACACTACTCGAATAAAGCACCTGCATTTGAGAACATTTACTGAACAGTCCACCACTGATTAGAAAGAAAATGATTCACTTCTGCTTGCATTTCTTCTGTTTTAATCTTTCCTTTCTTAGGTTGTGAAATAAGAACCTACAAATATAATCATTTTTTTTAGAAAAGGTATACACAATATTACTTCAAAACTTATGGTGTTAACTTACTGATGAAATACTGGGCGTTAATTATATTGGGTGCTGTTCCTACAGATAGCAACAGTACAGCCTTTGCTTGTGCAATGTGGTGAAGTCTTATAAATGTGGATATTAAATTAAAATAATGAATTAGTTTACACCTCAGATTGGGGGAATGTCAATTAGGTCAAAGCAATAAACTGGCTGCATTATAATGCAAAGCTGAATTCAGAGTGTGGCAGCATGTTTTTAACCTGTTACATAGCAACATGAGCATCCACCACATAGCTGGATGCTGTGAAATCCTCACCGTTAGCTGGTCCGTATCCCCATCCATGAGACATGGCTGCTCTCTCTGTGCGCTACCCTGGATAACACAAAAGAATGAATAATCCAAGTCAGTGTTTTACAGGTCGGACTGGATTCAGAAGGAGCGGGCTGCTGATGATGCTGATCTGGTGACAGACACCCGCTGGGACGCCGCTGCAGGGCTTTATATACCCTCACATCGGTGGGTTTGGCTTGTTCATCGGTCAGGAGAATAGTCCACCTCCCTGCCGTCCTCTTCTCTTTCTGTTGGCGGGCTGCTAATCAGAGACAGACTGAAGACACGCGACGGCGTTTTCATCCCTGCATCTCTCCTGTCCTAGCAGAGATGGATTAGTCAGTGATGCGCACATATCATCCTCTCCATCCTAACACCCCGCGCTGCTGTCAGCTGTGACAGCTGCAGGATGAGTGAAGGATCTGAGAGGAACGCGCGCTTCACTGGATTTTATCGCAATATCCTGAAGTCGACATTTTCCTTTCACCCCTTGCCAGCCTACATTGATCTGGGTTATCCTGTTCATAGCCGACTGCTTTATGAAGGCTGTGTGCTGCATGTGAAGTGCATGCGTGTCCCTGCAGGACCGGACAGAAGCTTTTTGGGGCCTGAGGCATAAGTGAAACCTCCATCCTCAGTGTCCCGGTGGATTATTATTAGCCTACTTGTAAACCAACACGTTGAAAATACATTTTAAACTGTATGTGAATTCTGAATGTACATATTTTGTGTAAAAAAATACTCCTACCTCCCAGAGTAAAACACACATTCACAGAGGCTAACTTACTCTTTCCAGGGATTATTGTGCAGTACAGGAAAACATCCATCAATTTTTCTTCCTTCTTTTTTCTTCAGTATAAAAAGTCATGTAGTTGACTGTATCCATGGTAACAGAACACAGGTGTTAACTGGAGCTGCATGACTTTCCAAAATGTAGATTAGCCAAACAAACTTTTTTTTTTGTTAAACGTATTTGTTTTGCACCAACTTTAGGCAAATAATTGTGTTCAGGTGTCATATAACTTACTATATTTCCATGGCAACATTAAACTTCCTGTTTGCATCATCCAAATCATGTTATGTTTTTTTGTCCCATCAACATTATATCCCCCAAACACTAACATTACACTATCCATTCATGCACGTATATCTGCCAAAAACCAAGCCTGGTCGTAGGTCCAGTGATAACTAGAGATTAATGGGGGAGATATTTAGTGGCATTGTTAGCAGCCTCATAAGTGCAACCTGCATATTAACTCAGAACTCTGTGCCCATGTATTATGTTGATATGACTGTTGTCATTGTTTTGTTTGTTTCATTCACTTCATTACTGCACAGTGCTAAAGAGACCAAGGCAACAAAATGAACCTCTGCCATAATATTGTAATAGTGAAAGGATGACTGTAAACCATTGCCCATAGGATAAAAAACATGACTACCAGGAAACATCCCCGCTTGATAGAGATGAGAGGAGAAGAGAGAACACATTATTTCAGCTGCCTCTCTTTACTTGATCAGCCTGATTAAACCAACAAATGAATGTACCACAGGTTTGGGCTGTTAAGTCCTCTGCTTTACATCTTGTACTCATAACAGGTAACAGTCCACCGTGCAGCTGTTTTCTGGGCCTTTGGGAACTGCAGATATCCATTTTTGGACCTTGATAATCACACCACTATAGACCAACCTTTACACAGGCTACCACAGGCCATAAGACCATGTATACGTTTTACATTATATTCCTGATGTTCATTTCAGTCTCTCAGAAAACGTAAAACATCTTATATAGAGTCGCCACAGTTCAGTCACTACACCAGTCATTTGCTGCCATCTTGTGGCTTAATAGTAGATAGCAGTGATACTCACTTTTTTCACATTTGGATGAGACAGAATTGGTGTTCTAGATAGTATTCAAAGCATAATCATATGACAACAAGCCTTGAATACAAGCCGTGGTAGAGTTTTATCAAATCTGACCATCATCATGCTGTTTATTTATAACATGCAGCCTCACACAGTAGACTGATGTACACAGTGGCAAATCAGATACAAGCCAAACATGCCTTGCATAGCCACACAGCTTGTATCATTTGTTATTAGTCCTCTGGATCTATGAAGAATCCCTATTGCTTTATATTCAATTAAATACTCAGATGATATGTCCTTTTAATTACCAGCATTCACACCTTAATGTCTGGATTTTTTACTCACTATTTGCTCATGAAGATTTGGCACTTTTCTTCAGACTTAAAAAAACCCTCTGGTAGTAAGATCTGTGGTTACAGATGTGATTATAAAGCTGAATAGTGTGTCATGTTAGAACTATATTTGACTGTAGGGCACCAGCTACTACTCAGAGATTTGGGCATCATGTTTCTCATTGTCATTGAAAAGCAGATATTGTTAATAGAAGGATATACTGTTGTATAATGTACTGTTTCAGGAGCAGCTCAAGAGAAGCTTTCACAGACTGGTTTCTTGTCAGAGTCTTACTGTATAGGATGGCTTGCTGCAAGACTGCTACATACATAAAAGTAACAAATCCCACTTTCTTAAGATAGCATATGGATACCTGTCATATGTAAGTGATTTGGAGATAACAGAAACATGCTTTCTGTCAGATGGTAAAAGCCTATAATACTACAAAGATCTGATTTAAACCCATCTGACGCCTCACTGGATGAGCAGAATTTAGAGCATTATGTGAAAATCTTTTACAAGCAATTCAACCAAGCAGATCAAATTAAATTGTACAGAAAAACAATATCTACGGGTGTACATACATATGTGCATAGTGTGATATAACATGCTGCCAGCTGATGGTTAAGCTCCCCACACAGCAACAGATGGATGGAGTGATTTCATGAGGAATTAGCTGACAAATGTGACATTTCAGTGCAAGAAGGAATAAAAATCACAATTGAGCTGGGAAGATAGTCAGAGTCACCTGTTAAATTGTACAAATTGTGTTCAACCTTTGAGTGACAGTGAGTTGATAATCAACAAGAAACCTAATAGCCCACAAACCTTCATTTTTCCCATCTTTACTATGACACCCCAAAATCATTACTGGTGCAGCTAGCTGTATTTATGAATATGCAAATTGGGGAGGGGTGTGTGAATAATATATTAACAATATTTTACTGATTTTTATTAGTAATTAGTAATTATAGTAATTATTCTATATAGTAATTTTCTATGTGTTTTCTATGTAATTTTTTTTTGATTATTTATATTTATATTGTGATCTATATTTGACTCCACTTTTGTGTTGTATTTAATGCCTGTAAAGTGCTGATCTTGAGGTTTCAAGTTGTTTTTGCCCTTCACAGAGGCATGCTCTGTTCCTCATGAGGGAGTATCAGACAGTGTAATTCAGCTCTGTTCTGATTGGTCCAGTTTAAGAACAGATTGACTCTTAATCATGTAAATCACAACATCACAACCTGAGTGATGAATGTGCTTGTCCTGCTTTGTGATGTTGATTTACCTGACAAAGAACTCTGGTGGATTGAAATGTTGCTTCATATAGCTGGGAGCTACTAGTACAGTGTGAGGATCTCTTGTTTGATTCTTGCTTTTAGTGTCATTTCTGATCCAGTCCCTGTTAAAGGTTGTTTTAGATGTGTGTGCTATTGTTTGTTCTAAGTTGAATACGTAATCAAGATTGTCTCCAAACTAGTTGTGATGTCACAGCTTCTGCTCGCAGGTATGCCTTAAACTCAGATTCACGAGCAAGGACCACACCACCAATATAGATAAACCAATAGATACGTTTGACAAATTTATGAACAAGATTTGAATGAATCGTTTGTGCTCTTCATGCCGTGTGGGGAGGTCGTATGAAGGATCCGCTGGAGCACCAGGTCAGCGAGGACCCCTAGGAACCTATGAGAAAGGAGAAAAGAACAGAAAGAGAGGGCGGGGGGGACTCGAATACGAGAGCGAAAGAGGGGGAAGAGGGTTAGGTTTGTTTATATAGGAGCCGGACGGGGTGTAATTGGGGTGTGTTCCTGCTCCTGAAACTTCGCTTCACAAGCTTCGATTCACGAGCAAGGACCACACCACCAATGACATACGTTTGACAAATGTATTAACAAGATTTCAATGAATCGTTTGTTCTCTTGTAGGACGACATGTAGGTTACGTTGAACGTGTGAAAGGGGCGTTGATAATGAAATGGTCGTAGTGACGGGATAGAACGACAGGTAGGTTACGTTAAACGTGTCTGTTGAATTTGCGGGAGTGGCGCTTGGGGGTAAAGACATCCCGGTGTCACTGCCTGGGAGAAATGAGCTGCACGGATCAGTGTAGTCGAATATGGGTGATCCTGGTACCTCGATGAGGAGACAGTGGGGGCGCTGGTATCCCAGTGGCGGATGTCCCTGCTGAAGCAGAGTGCTGGCAGCCCTCAGTGCCAGGAGCCTTGACTAGAGCAGGCTGCTGTGGCAACTAGAGCTGGATGACCCCGATAAAAGCTGCCTGCTGTCGAACTAGACAAGGAGCCAAGGTTGGATTGAGTAAACGGCGGGGTCGCTGACATCAAACATCCTGGCAGAATTGAAGTGGTGCGGATGGAGTTAAGAAACGGCAGGGGTCGTTGGCATCCTGGTGCTGATGTTCTGGTCTAAGAGAAGTGCTGTGATTGGAGTGAAGAGACGGCGTGGGTTGCCTGATGTCCCTGTCTAAGCAAGGCGCTGTGCTGATGTTGGATTTAAGGAAACGGCATGGGTTGCAGGCATTGTGGTGCCGATGTCCCTGTCTAAGCGAAATGCTGCGGTTGGAGTGAAGAGACAGCGTGGGTTGCCTGATGTCCCTGTCTAAGCAAGGCGCTGTGCTGATGTTGGATTTAAGGAAACGGCATGGGTTGCAGGCATTGTGGTGCCGATGTCCCTGTCTAAGCGAAATGCTGCGGTTGGAGTGAGGAAACGGCAGGGGTTGCTGGCATAGATGGCGCCAGGGTAGGGCTTGGTTGGGCTTTAGCCTCATCAAGAAATGTGTTAGCCCTACCGTTAGCCCTACCATAAAACAACAAAGAAAAGTGCGGAGTCCAACAGCGCCTCCACGTCGTAACAGCATTCAGGCAGCTGCGATGACAACTGTCACTGATCTGGGTTCATTAAGAGTCGGCCTCCAGCATCCACCGTTATTATTAATCAACATAGTCACTGTCCTGAGATCAGTGGGGAACCTGGCAGTCCGTACGTCACTCATGTGAGCGCGCTTTTATTGTATGCTCGACACAGAGACAGTTTGGTTGAGATTATCTTTGTTAGAAGCTACCTGGCTGTAGTAGTTAGCGTTAGTGGCTTACAGTCACGTTATTAAATTAACGTTAGTAAACTGGTCAAAATTTATCATGGATAAATTAGTTTTTAAACATCGTCGGACAGAACAACAGATGGCGGTGGCGGGCGTGTTGGATAAAACTACAGACACACCGTTGACACCTGCAGGGGAAGACGACCACTCGGGTCCCGCGTCTTCCATGTGCCAGGCTCGGCCGGACAAAGATGAGCAAGAAGAAGAGGAGATGGAGCAGCAGGAGGAAGAGGACGAGGAAGGGCCAGCAATAGCCAACCACTGCGGGCACGGACACTGGCCATGATGCTCATGCTACCACTGACATTAGCCAACGACCCGGGGATGGACCGCAGCGCCCCATCAGGAAAAATTACCCTTCAAGGCTAATAAGTAACCAGCAGAGATCTTTCAATGCTGCCTGGTTTGACACATATAGCTGGCTTGAATATTCAGTTGAGATGGACAAAACTTTCTGCTTTGGCCGCCGGCATTTTTTGGGGGGTGGTGGGCACTGGTTCCATTCAGAGCTGGCCTTTTCTAATGGATATAAGAACTGGAAACACGCAACAGCAGCCTTTAAAAAACACAACGCAAGTGCGGCACACAAGTTCGCCATGGAGGCATGGGCTGAATTTAAACTGGCAACGACAGATGGCGCGAGATTAGGAAACATGATAGATGTGGGTCATTCAAAAATCGTAAAGGAAAACAGAGAGTATATGAGGCTGTGGTTTTGTCCCTACGTTATACTGCATGCCAAGGCATTGCTCAGCGAGGTCACAGAGAGGATGCAGAGTCAGAAAATAAGGGCAACTTTATGTAATTGGTGAATTTGACCAAACAGTAGCAAAGAAACTGGAGGATAATCCCAGAAATGCTAAATACACACATAAAGACATTCAAAACGAGATTTTGAAATTATGGCTGACAGGGTCAGAAAGGAAATGAGTGCAGAAACAGTGTAATATTGACAAAAACATGTGTATCGGACAGTGTTATGTTGGCGCTGCAGTTATGTCAGGCTCCCAAAGTGGCGTTCAGCAGAAATTCAAAAAGGATGTGCCACAAGCACTGTACATTCACTGTCATGCGCACAGAGTTTTTTGAAACCGTACAAATTTTGTACCACTTTTTCTCCAACTCTGTCGCCCATGATCAGTTCATCAAGAAACAGAGAGAGATTGAATCAGTGACACAGCCCGTTGAACTTAAGAGCCTATCCGACACACGCTGGGCATGTCAATATGCAGCGTAGTTGGCAATCCGAAAATCACTGCCTGCAATACGGGCGACACTTCTGTCTCAGCCTAATGCGCGGAGGAAAACTGAGGCCAGTGCTGTGAATGGACTTGTTGATGAACAGTTTGTCCTGCGTCTCACGCTTTTCGAGGAGCTATTCCGGGTCACAAAATTCATGTCTGACCAGCTCCAATCTAACACTCTTGAGCTTGCGTCCACAATAGACTTATCAGAGTCAGTCATAGCGACATTTTCAGACAAACGCGCAGAAGAGTCATGGGTTGACCTTCGGGACAGAGCAGTGGACCTGTGCACCAAAGCCTGTGTGAGCCAGGACAGGACATGCGAAAAGAGACAGGCACAGCCTCCTCGAATTCTTCAGGAGTTTGTTGTCGAGGCCCCAGTTGAGCGCACACCTGTTACAACTCCAGATGCGCTGCACACACATTTTTATTACCCAGTAATTGACAGACTTGTGGGTGAAATGAGAAGACATTTCTCAACCAAGGCCAGAGGTGTTTTAACTGGAGTCTCGGCACTCAGCCCAAACATGCGTCTTTCCTAGACAAGAAATGTCTGCAGCCCATGGCGCAGTTCTATGGAGTGATTGAGGAAAACCTGACAGCAGAGCGACACCAAGTTCAGCGTCTGCTGGAAAGAAAGAAAGCACAAGGACATGTAGTGAATGACACTGTGGAATTTCTCGCTTTGATGCGACTTTACCGGGATGCTTTTGTGGATTTATACAGACTCATCTGTATTTCACTGACCCTGCCCATGACCTCTGCGTCGTGCGACAAAGTTTCTCCTGCCTCCGTCGGATTAAGAACTTTCTACGGAACAGCAGCGGTGATACCCGAAACAGCAACTTGGCGCTGTTGTCCATCAACAAACAAAGGACAAATACTTTGGATGTTCAGCGCATCATCGACATCTTTGCCTCCAATCACAAAAAACGGCGGATTGTACTCATTTGAAAATCTCAACCTGGTGAGTTTTAATATTGTTTTTGGAAACTTTGCTGACTGTTATTGCATTTTGCGTGTTGTCTGTTCCTTCCTTGCTGTGGTCTTGTTGCTTAAATAGCATATTTAATTTGTTGGAGATGTGTTTTGACTCTTGGCTGTTGTGTGGTAGTATTGTGTTGTGTTAACTAACTAACTGCGTCTCTCTCTCTCTCTCTCTCTCTGTGTGTGTGCATGTTTCTAGCTGTGGGAGGGTGTTGTTTCATTGAATATATATTCACATTGAAATTCTGGCATTGATTTGAGCCCCACCATAGTTGAACCACAAAAAATACTCTGGTGCCACTGGTTGCAGGTATCAGTGTCTGATGTCCCTGTCTAAGCGAAACACTGCGGTCGGAGTGAGGAAATGGCATGGGTTTTTGGCATCCTGAACCCAATGTTTATGGCTAAGTGAAATGCTGCGGCTGGACTAAGGAAACCACATGGGTCGCAGGCATCCCGGTGCCTGATGTCCCTGTCTAAGCGAAGCGCTGCGGTTGTAGTGAGGAAACGGCATGGGTTGCTGGTATCACCGTGTCTGATGTCCCTGTCTAAGAGAAGCGCTGCGGTTGTAGTGAGGACATGGTAGGGGTTGCAGGCATCCTTGTACCCGAAGTCCGGTCGAACCAAAGTGCTGTAGTTGAAGCAGGAAAACTTCAGGGGGTACTTATGCTTATCTGATGATATAGAAGCGACCCGGGGCTTTTAATGTGGCCGATATGGAGCGATTTCGGTTAGTATTTGTGATAAGCTGTGTTAGTAACGTGCGACATGATGTGTTTAATGGCAGATTATGCTTAAATGACGATTGACTAGATGTACTAGCAACGTGCAACCCTGTGTTTGTAATGTGCAAGTGCGTGTAACGGTGTGCAATGGCAAAGTGACGTTAGAGTAGCTGCAGCTTGCAGCTGGTAAATGGAAAAAGACAATGTGGAAGTGACTTTAAATTAATTATGAATACTTTACTGCAAAGTAGTGGAGATGGATAACGTATGATGCAGAACTGATGTCTCATGCAGTTGGTATAAATACTGAGAAGTCTGCGTAGAACGAGTAAAGCAATACTACCTGGCCCCTGCCAGGGGGGCTGTGTCCGTGGGACTACAGGGCTCTGTGACGTCATGTGTGCCGATCCAGGCGTTGATTGGCTTTGGCTAAAACCCGGAAGCGCGGGAGACCTGGTGGCTGTTGTTGCTGCTGAGTAAACAATGTAGCTTTAGTTTTGTGGCTGAGGTTGATAGGTAATGCATCCTATGCAGGAACATTGGAGGCAGGCAGCAGTTCGGTCGCTGATGTCGGGGTCCGTTTGTGGATGTAAAGGCAGACGGAGGGCCGTGACTTCGGTGTGGTGGAGAGTTACCTGGACTCAGGGCCGGCCCGTGGCATAAACGGTCTATGCGGTTGTTTAGGGCCACAACCACTAGGGGGGGGGCACATGCCTGCTCCACAAATTGCAGTGTTGGAGTTTTACATATAAATGAACGTCTGTTACATTTAAGCCCTTGTCAAATGAGTTCACACAACGTTGATTAAGCCTATCACCAGCAGATACATCTCTGTGTAGTTTAAATAAGGAGACTTTAAATATTGAGAATCTGCCGACTGTCCAGTACGTCTGCGGGTTGGGAAGCTAACTTCCCGTTAGCTGCCTGCTAACTTAAACTGGGATAAAGTAAGTAATGTAATTGTGTGGCGCTTCTAGACTGTCCAAATATCATGGTATGACAGATGAATGAAGCCCTGGCAGGGAAACGGGTTGTTTTGCAGGGTTACATGATGCTCAAATCAACTTATCCACCGTTTTATAGCCACAACAGTTGCAACCAGAGGTCTATAGGGCTCTGGGTGCAGCGTATTGCCATGGTTACGTAGACGCATTGTGTGTGACGTAATGGTTAGGCAAGCTAGGAACAGCGCCATTAGTTAATCAGCTGTTGTTAACTACATTACATCTCAATAAGGAACTTATTTATTTTGATGACCCCAACCTTAGATAAATGGCTCTTAAAAGAACATTTGGGATCGTGGCTGAAGGACAAAAAAAAAGAAAATTGGAGATGGAAAAAAGAAGACAGAATAAAGGTATGCATTATCTATTGAATCTATCATAATGAATTTGGTGTTTCTTGCAACATCAAAGTTGTATTTTTGAACAAATTGAACAGTAAATAGCCACAGTTAATTTTAACTTGATATGCTGGTTAGAGTCTAACCAGCATATCAAGCATATCTAACCGTTAGACATAATACAAACATTATAATACTTAGATGATTAGTCTGAAGCATTTTTGATTAGAACATGCTTGTTTTTTGTTAGCTTGCTAGCTAACCCAATTGGAATTGTAAACATAACTAATAACCAAATAACCTCCTTGATTGTATGGCTAGCTTTGGTTGTTAGCTACTTAACAATGTTTTTGTGTGGTGTTTTTTTGGCAACTTTAGAGTTGTCCTTTAATTTTGAACAAATTAAAGTGAACATAGCCACAATCATTTTAACCTGGCAAGCAGTGGCTAAAAAGTAATGAATGTATGATTAATTTGAGCTGATATGTTTTTCAATAGAACAAGCTTTTCTTGCTATTTTCTTGCTAACTTAAGTAGAATTGCAACATCATTTGTAAATATATATTTGTATCATTTATCAAATGTCTAAATTGCCCCAAATTCTTCCAGGTTAACTATTAACTTTCTAGCTATGTTAAATTGCATCTTTTTAGATCATATTTGGAAATATTAAGTTTATTGAATAATTTGCATGTTCTAAAAATTGTTGTCATTTGTTGTGTGTTTAATGTATAGACCTGATACATGTGATGTACCTGTGTAATTTCTTCCAGCCTATATTTAAAAATAATAATCTAATGTATAATATTTTCGGGGTCATTACTGAAGTATTTTGGAGCTTCTTCCACTGCACCAGGCACATCTACCTCAGTTGGTGTTCATGTTCATTTGTCATAGTCTTTACTTATAGACCTTGTTTTGTACAAGTTGCTTTCTTTCTTAGTCTCTCAAATTTTAATATTTTTGAATATTTTGCACTCTGATATTTATTGTTCCTTGCTCAAAATAGTTTTGGTTTTACTGGTGTTCATTTGTCTTTACTTATAGACCTTGTGATGTGCAGGAGTGTTGCTTTTATCATGTAAATATGTTGACATTAATATTTATCATTTTGAATACTTTCTTAACTGCTCATATTGTCATATATTCTTAATATATGTTTTAAAATAAAGTAAGAGATTTGCTGTTAATTGATTTGCTTATCTCTAGTTTGTGTGTATTTGCTGGAAGTGTTATGGGGCCACATATAAAATCTTGTTTAGGGCCACCAAAATCCTAGTGCCGGCCCTGCCTGGACTGTTGAAGTTGCTGCTCCAGCGGCTATGCCAGTTGCTCTTCTGGTTTTTGATGAGGAGGAGAGGAAGCTGCAGATCTACCGGGAGTGTCACATCAGGGGAGCGTGAGTTGAAGAGCCGATGAGGCCGGTATGTGCACCGCTGAGCGCAGCGGCTCCGCTGGGACGCTTGGCTGAGGTCTTATGCTGGGTGATGAGAGGAGAACCGGTACCACACGAATCTTCAGTCAAGTCGGACGGGTTGATCTGCAGTTCGTGATCCGTGGTGAGTTGGCTCTTGGAGAAGTAATCGTAGCATTTGTTCAAGTTTTGTTAATGCAATTATGCGGGAAGTATGATCTGTTTCTGGGATGACCGTGATAGCTTGACTGAGACTGCCTGCACGTGAAACTCGAATAAGAGAGCGGAAGAGGGTTAGGTTTGGATCGATATATGGTGAGCACAGAAAAACTTCCCTCCTTCAGTTGATGAATGTGGAAACAAACTCTGCATAAACATCCTTCTGCACAGTGAAGGGAACAACATCTAACTGAAGGAACAAGAAGCCATGCATATTTTTGAGGCCAATCACGTCCTTCAGAGGATCCAGCTCCTGAGCTGAGACGGTGCTAATGTGGAAGTTTCTTCTATCACAAGTGATTGCAGCACATCATCTGCTCTTTTTCTTCTTTCCCTCTATCTTATCAGGCAGCGTTCACAGCTTTTCTTCAGGTGACTCCTGCTCCTAATGAAGTGCTGATTACTGCATCAACAGTTAAGTCATTAGCACTTCCTGCACTAAATTCACCACTACATTAACAGCCTTGCTGTAATAGAAACTAAGTGTGTCTTGTATGAGTGTGCTGTGACTGCAAAGTGAAATCAGACATGTATGAAGTGTGATTATAGGGTACTTATGTAGATTTGTGTTTTTTGGTGGGTGATGTTTTACTGGTTGGAATATGTGTCACTGAAACACTCTAGTGACAGTCACACACTGTGACTGTAACTAGAGTGTTTCCATGCCACTTTAATACAGACATAAAACACAATTTGGCGATAAAGTAACGAGGAACTGAAGTTCCTTACAAGATATAAGTATTTATTTTTAATTATCACATAAAGTGGAGATGCTTGCAAAAGTCATATAGTCAAACCTCTACACCATGCTTTTACAGCTGAGTTCCCTCTTAATACAAAATATTTTTGTTGCCAATAGAAATTATTACAATTGAAAATGATAAATCATCAAAGCAACAGATTGTATTTCATTTTGCCAAGTTTGATACATTTACCAGCTGGCTTTAAATGTTGGTAATGTTAGATTTCCCCTTTTGGCAAGAAGCTCTCTCTCTCTCTCTCTCTCTCTCTCTCTCTCTCTCTCTCTCTCTCTCTCTCTCTCTCTCTCTCTCTCTCTCTCTCTCTCTCTCTCTCTCTCTCTCTCTCTCTCTCTCTCTCTCTCTCTCTCTCTCTCTCTCTCTCTATTGTATGAATCAGAGGGTGTAAAGCACACAGCAGTAATATAATTCTTCTTCCACTTTTGCTTCAGAATAAAATCCTTCTGGACAGGTGATGCATATGTAGTTCATTGTTAAGAAAACATCTATACAACAGCACAACTATACACATCTCTATATTTTTGGACTAGCCTATTTTCTTCTACTTCTTTTTTTTTGTTTTTACTTTAGAGGACATTTTGTTGAAGTCATTTTGAGTTAGGCTACTCTCCTTCTGTGGCTCAGCAAGAAGCTGAGCAAGATTCAGGCTTCCATAGCTGCACTAGATTCCTCCGCTCCTCCTACTTCAGGCTTTCAGTGTAGAGAGCTGAGGTCAATTTACCACTGCTCCTCTCCTCATCTCCTACTGCTGACTGAGATCTTCTCAGCAGGTAGAAGCTGTAACAAGGTTAATGATCCACACGTGACATTATAAAAAGAAGACATGAAGTGCAAATGAGCGATAGAAAAACAATTTTTTTTGGAGCTCCCCTTATTATAGCTTCGCGAGACAAAATTCACTTCGACGAGAAATATTGCGATATCTCGTGGCATGAGATCTCGTCACACCCCTACTGAAATCGCTTTAGAAGGGTTTTCACATATGTACTGCAAGAACAGTTACAGCAACCAGAAACCCCTTCAGTGTGTGGGCCTCCATTGTTTTACTTGAAAAATTGTGAACCTATCCTTTAATATTAATACCTAATATCTGAGACTGGCCTATGTGGCCAAAAACATTTTTCAATCTTGTGATCGATTCACAATTTGAACTGCTGCCAGCTAGCACTAGCTGCCCAGCAGGAAAACACAAACTGTATAGCCTATCTGGAGACTGTATTTGAGATATTGCCCAGCCCTGCTCATATCACTTGACGTGGTGCATATACTGAAATGTGTGCCTAATCCAATTATGATGAATTGAATGACACAGGGGCAGGTATTCCAGAATAGGAGTTCTGGTTGGTTCACATGAGGCTCAAGATAAAATCTAATGATGCTGCCATGTGTAGTCTGCACACACACTTTTTGCAAGAGTTGAATTGGATTTAAATTTGAGTTATTAAATGTCTTAAATGTTCTACTTTGCTCTTTGGTAATGTGCAAAACAATCAACTACAATTAAAGTCAATGACAAAAACCACACAGCTGATATAAAGCCTTCATCTGCTCTGTACTGAACAGTACTGTAGGCCAATCAGGACCATCAGGCAGAATACTGATGATCTTGAGTCTGTGCCTCCCACAGAAAACTTTGACCAGATTGCAAAAATAAATTCTAAATGTTGTTAATTATTATGTTACATTTCTATGAGCTGTTAACTGTTCAATTATATTGTCTGTAAATTTCATTTCCAAACAATGATTGTTTCAAAGCCCTCTCCGTACTGACAGGAATTCAATTCTGATGGGTAAATATTAAATCATTTATTTATCATTTATTCATTGATTTATTATTTATTGCACAATGTAGGCTACTATCATTAGCTGACTTAGCGCTTTCATTTCGCGTTGAAGTCACTCAAGAAACGGATGTGTGCTTTTATTTTGTAAAAACCAAATGTGTTTCCCGGTGTGATTGTGGCGGGCTGCCGGAGCTCGCGGACGCAGGCTTGCGCCACTTGATGCCTCCAGTCACACTCACGCACACACATTCCTCCAGTGACTGTCTCCAGTCATCCTCCTGCTTCCAGAAACGGACGTGCTTTTGGATTAATGTGCCGGTGCGTCTGGTCGGTGATGATGTAAACAGCTGCTGGAGGTAAGCGGGTTTAAAACCTCACGTTATTGATCGAGCGCGTGACAGGCTCAGGATTCAACAGTTTATCAATAGGACCTGCCTGTTGACCAATGAGTCACAGAGGTAGAACCAGTGTCTGTTGTGATGAAGCAGTGTTTTTGTGATGACAGCCATCATCTTCCTCTCAGCTGCATCAGCTTCAACAGCAGCACTGCGTGCAGCTCCCGCGCGTGGGGAGATTCATGCTGATGTCGTCTTGGAGATTTGTGTGATATAATGTGGCCTTGCTCATTTTCTAAGTGTAACGTAACGCTCCATTAAATGTGGCATCAGGTCTCTGAAATAATCCTTATAAATGAGGTGAGATTAATACACACCGCGCCATTCAGTTCAATACAAATCCAAGTTCCAGGATTGACTGACGTTCTGACGGCTCTACCGCCCCGCTAGCAGGCGCTTTAATGTGGAGAATAGATGTTGTAACCACCAAACTGCAGTGCTGGTAAGTATGGCCAAATCCAGAGAGTTCCTTGAAGCAGGAGAATCATACAGGGCTTTTGTCAGTAATACATATTAGTAAATGTGATGTGACTGTAGAAGCAGCAGAACGGGGGTCCTCAACACATGCTGGAACACCCCCTGCACATCTGGATGGAGAGTTGCTATGAAGGGAAGACTGAACAATGTGATGTTCGGTAATTAGCCTAATCCGAGATGAAATATAAGGCTCGTGTGATGTCAGAAGGTCTGTGTGGTGCAGTGCTTTTCGGTGTATCTTCCGCTTCAGTGAGAAGTTGTGAGCTCAGAGGAGCTAACGTCAGTTTGCCGCCTCTGGCTGCGGAGGAGAGGACAAGCAGATCCTAGCATGTTTCTAATTCAAGAAGACCAACTGGTAGAGATAACAGTGTGGGCAGAGTGTCAGCTCAGAAAGGATTCTTTATTATTGTTTTCCCGCATGGAAAGCTGAATCACTTATTCAGATGGAAGAACCAGTGATCCACATATATTCCCCTATACTGTATTTATCAACTAAATAGAATATTTTATTCTTACTCAAAACGCATTTTTGTAAAGTGATAAACGACTTGGCAGAGAGAGTTGATATTTTGTTCCAGTGTTGCTTAAGTTCATTTGATGATTCAGTGATGAAGAGGCTTCATAGTCAGTAGAGGAAGAATTATGCAAATCTTTGCTTAAGAATAAGTACCAATACAACAATCTAAAAACGTGATGTATTACAGTAAAAGTACTGCAGTATTATGAGCGATGTAGTATGCAGTATTACAGTAAAAGTACTGCAGTATTATGAGCGATGTAGTATGCAGTATTACAGTAAAAGTACTGCAGTATTATGAGCGATGTAGTATGCAGTATTACAGTAAAAGTACTGCAGTATTATGAGCGATGTAGTATGCAGTATTACAGTAAAAGTACTGCAGTATTATGAGCGATGTAGTATGCAGTATTACAGTAAAAGTACTGCAGTATTATGAGTGATGTAGTATGCAGTATTACAGTAAAAGTACTGCAGTATTATGAGCGATGTAGTATGCAGTATTACAGTAAAAGTACTGCAGTATTATGAGTGATGTAGTATGCAGTATTACAGTAAAAGTACTGCAGTATTATGAGTGATGTAGTATGCAGTATTACAGTAAAAGTACTGCAGTATTATGAGTGATGTAGTATGCAGTATTACAGTAAAAGTACTGCAGTATTATGAGCGATGTAGTATGCAGTATTACAGTAAAAGTACTGCAGTATTATGAGTGATGTAGTATGCAGTATTACAGTAAAAGTACTGCAGTATTATGAGCGATGTAGTATGTAGTATTACAGTAAAAGTACTGCAGTATTATAGTGATGTAGTATGCAGTATTACAGTAAAAGTACTGCAGTATTATGAGCGATGTAGTATGCAGTATTACAGTAAAAGTACTGCAGTATTATGAGTGATGTAGTATGCAGTATTACAGTAAAAGTACTGCAGTATTATGAGTGATGTAGTATGCAGTATTACAGTAAAAGTACTGCAGTATTATGAGCGATGTAGTATGCAGTATTACAGTAAAAGTACTGCAGTATTATGAGTAATGTAGTATGCAGTATTACAGTAAAAGTACTGCAGTATTATAGTGATGTAGTATGCAGTATTACAGTAAAAGTACTGCAGTATTATGAGTGATGTAGTATGCAGTATTACAGTAAAAGTACTGCAGTATTATGAGTGATGTAGTATGCAGTATTACAGTAAAAGTACTGCAGTATTATGAGTGATGTAGTATGCAGTATTACAGTAAAAGTACTGCAGTATTATGAGTGATGTAGTATGCAGTATTACAGTAAAAGTACTGCAGTATTATGAGTGATGTAGTATGCAGTATTACAGTAAAAGTACTGCAGTATTATGAGCGATGTAGTATGCAGTATTACAGTAAAAGTACTGCAGTATTATAGTGATGTAGTATGCAGTATTACAGTAAAAGTACTGCAGTATTATAAGTGATGTAGTATGCAGTATTACAGTAAAAGTACTGCAGTATTATGAGTGATGTAGTATGCAGTATTACAGTAAAGTACTGCAGTATTATGAGTGATGTAGTATGCAGTATTACAGTAAAAGTACTGCAGTATTATAGTGATGTAGTATGCAGTATTACAGTAAAAGTACTGCAGTATTATAGTGATGTAGTATGCAGTATTACAGTAAAAGTACTGCAGTACTATGAGTGATGTAGTATGCAGTATTACAGTAAAGTAGTGGTTTGGTCCTCTGACTGATATATTATTATTATGACATCATTAGATTATTAATAGTGAAGCATCAGTGTTAAAGCAGCATGTTACTGTTGTAGCTGCTGGAGGTGGAGCTAGTTTACACTACTTTATATACAGTTAGCTAGTTTAGTCCAGTGGTTCCCAACCTAGGGGTGGGGCCCCTCCAAAGGGTCAGCAGATACATGTGAGGGGTGGTGAGATGATTAATGGGAGAGGAAAGAAGAAAAAACACAAATGTGTTTTATATATAAATATTGGATCATTTGAACATTTATTGAAATGAAAGCATGTGAGAAGTTTAGAGGGAAAATCAGTATTTGGTGGAGCTGTTAACAACTCATAGACATCTGAGATGTGAGCCGACTACACACTGCTTTTTGTAAGAAACCACTGGTTTCATCTTTAACAATGTGTTGTATTTTAAAGGCTTGTTATATTATCCGTTGTGTCAAATATTCATCTGAAAAAAAAAAATGAAGTACAGTACTGGAATGAATAGGCTATACTTCTTACTTTACAGCAGTGTCCATAGGGCCACATTAGAGAGGAAAAAGTGAAAACTCCTGAAATCAGGTGAGAAAAATTTCCCTTGTTTTTGAAATGCATTTTTCTAGTGCTTATAGGTTTGTTGATTCATTGAATAGTTGATCAACAGACAATCCAACACCTTTGATAATTAACTGATTTATCATTAGAAATAGCAAAGAATATGTGGTTCCAGCTTCTTCAGCTCCTCAAACTTAATGTGAGGATTTGCTGCTTGTCATCAAAAGGTCCAGACTGGCTCTCTGTAGACCGTCTCTCACAAAGACTATGGCTTGAACTGTGTCACTTTCCAATGTCACCACTGTTACGTTAATAATGATTCTGTTTTAAAGTTTTAATTTCAGGTTGTGATGGTTAGCCTGCTGGCATGCTAAGCTAGCTGCTCCAGTGACACTCACCAACAAACAGTCAGTGAACAGTTAAAACTGTGAATATCAGTCAGTCAGTGATGAACTGAAGCTCAGAGGGTTAAACAAGCTTTTTAGGAACAGACAGAGACAGCAGAAAGATTCAAAAGAAATCTGTTTAAAAACAGATTAACAGATTAAACAGATTTTTTTTTAAACAACAAAACAAGCCACACTTCCTGTTTCTGCTTAAGACCAACAGAAATATTAAACATCAAGACAGATGTCTCACTTTGCTCTATATCCAGACACCATAATTGGACAAAAAACTAAATGAAAACAAAAACATACATGTGAGTTTTTTTTGGAGTGTTCAGTAGGAGGGATCAGGAGGAGAAAGACCTGACATTTTCACATGATTGTTTCTTCAATTCATACAAGTTATTGTAACTCTGTATCTGTGTGGATAACCCTGAACAATCAAGCAGTAGTTATGTCTGGGATAATAAGTGGGATATCCACTATGGGATCTTGTAGGTGTGAAAAGACCAGGTCTAAAATAAGTGTAAGTTCTGGGTTATTGGGGGTCATAACCAGATCTAAGTGTGGGGTGAAAAGGCTTGGTATTGTTTTTGCTACAGAGCACTCAGGCTCATTGCTTTTTTTGGTCTCATCTCTTCTCTTTCATAGCACTCTTGTGTCTTTTTGTCATTCAGATATAATGTTCCTTCCAGGTGTATTCAGACGTGAAATGTATGGAAAGAGTTGTGTGTTGGTGATATTTGGCACCTGCTGCATCACAGGAAGTGACATCACTACTAGTGATGTAGTTGGGTTGAACTATTCAGGGCTATGGATAGAAGATACAAGAGGTGTTTAAGTCTTGTTTTTATGGGTATCTATTTGTTCATAGCTTCATACCTTCCTGACATTTGACTGGAGTATAAAAAAGGTTTGTGATTATATTTGTGTGTGTATGAAGAAAACAAACAGATAAAAAAAATGTGGAAGTTGAGCTTATGGTGATAGAAGTCATTGTAGCATGTCGTCTAGCCTACAGTGCTGTGTGTCAAATGGGCAATTAACCAATATAAGCTGAAATCATACCTTGCATGCATGCAAGGGTCTGCTAGGGTAACATACATGTCATCATCAGAGTGTGTACACATCTCTGTGTGGACATCTGTTGACATCTCATATAATCTTATAGATCATTTCATATCCCGATAATGATACCTTAGAGAGCAGAGCAGAGGAGAGCAGAGGAGAGCAGAGCAGAGCAGAGCAGATCAGAGGAGAGCAGATCAGAGGAGAGCGGAGGAGATCAGAGGAGAGCAGAGCAGTTCAGAGGAGAGCAGAGCAGTTCAGAGGAGAGCAGAGCAGAGGAGAGCAGAGCAGTTCAGAGGAGAGCAGAGCAGAGGAGAGCAGAAAAGAGGAGAGGAGAGCAGCACAACCATTAATGACATGGTATGGTGAGGTCAGAACAGTGGCAGAGATGGACTAAAAGAATGTTCAGTCATACTGTTTGAAGGCAGTGTGATGATAGAGATCTTCCTTCTTAAATTTACACCAGATCTTCATTTTTCACTATTTTTTGGCATTTCATAGACAAAATAACAAATCAGTTAGTTGAGAAAATAATCAACAGATGAATTGATACTGAGAATGTATTAGTTTCAGTCCTGATTTGATGGCATTCTATCTATCTGTTAAATTCATACATGTGCTATCATCAGCTAAAAGTGTGGAACTATTACAGATCTGATTTATTCAGATTGCTGTCATGACTTTTAGGTAAAAGTGATGGCTTAGGGTTAGGGTGTAAATAGGTGGGTTAAAGGGGCATGTGTTTCTCTCTCTAACCTGGATTGAGTTGACACTTGTTCTTGTCCGTAGTGTTTCTTGGATGACATGTAAGCACTTATCTACAAACCTCCATGTTTTCCTCATCTTAGCTGTACCAGACTCACAGTCACCAACAGTGCGTCGTTGCTCTCGTCTGTAGTTTTGGTTTTTGCGGTCACTGCTTTGCAACAATGATGCAAACCCTCATTTCACAGAATGGTCCAGAGACAGTAAATATTTGGAATAAAGAGCTGTTTCAAGCATCTTCAGGATTTGGTAACACTTCCTGTCATCTGTGCTTAGGTTAAAATAAATGTGTCTTTTCTGAGAAGAATCAAGGATGAAACGGAGCACATAAGAGCAGCTAATTGGAAACTGTGTGTACCTGAGTAGACGTTTGAAAAAGTGTAATCTATTGCTTATCATTAACACATGGTTTCCTTGGTTTAAAGTATACTTTAATATACCATGTGAAGGAGATACATATATATATATATATATTTCCAGATAAGCAGGAGTCTTAGAGTACCTTCAGCTGCTTATTATGTAGTGACAAACATACAGTATGTAGTGACATTTCTATGTACATACTGACATGGCTGCAGTAAGCTAATGATCCCCTTGAAGCACCTGGCTGCTTTACCTGCACTTCACAGCAGGATGTGAGAATAATGCTCTGACAGAGCTGAGTGACAGCTGGTGGAGGAGGAACTCTCTGTCAAATCTTCAAAGCTACTGACATACAAAAACTACACTGGAGGGAGCAGCTCAGGCTGCTTTATGTGATGCTCTCCTTCTAGATGTAAAACACAGTGATGAGTAGATTACCACAAATAAATGAATACACAGTTTATCTTAAAATCATCAGTGACAACATTAGCTAATTAGCACACGCTCAACACTGTGTGTGTCTGACACTCTGTAAAATATGCAAACCTCAAATATCTTCTCACATCACATGCAAACATTACATTTTAATGAGTAAATGACACATTTTCCCATGTATATTAAATACAAATGCTGAATGCTGCCATGGACAGACCTGCTCCTCTGACATCATACGTGTCATGTTTTTTTGTTTTGTTTTTGACCTCAAGAGCAGCACAGGACTCATGAGTTCATAAAAGTAGATGGTCAGGTGGAGAGAAACCCCACCAGCACCACCAGCACCACCACCTCTCATGTCATGCTTTTAAAGGCAATTTCATGAAGGAGACAGTTCAGATGATCAATCTGCTTTTGGTGTATTTTTAATATATTTGATATAGTCTCTGACCTTCATCACACTGTTTTAATACATCAGCTGGTTAATGAGTCACTCGTGGTGTCAGAGACAGTTTGTGTTTCACAGCTCTTGGATTTGATGTGCTGCCTAGACAACACATTGTGTGTGAACACAATGAGTGACTTGACACTTAAAATATGACAGGTTCTGTCTGAGCAGCCTGTTACTCCTCCACTCTTAGTTCAGTTTGATTCAGCATGCAGGGAAATATTTTGTCATCAAGCTTTTTTTTTTTACACTTTACTTTAACCTGACTCCTGTTTAACTTTACAAACTTCCTGTTAAACCAAGTTTTGCATCTCTTCAGTCAACAGGAGATGGACAGATTGAACTCATGGACAACACCTTCTTCAGGGTTGACTTTTTTTGAAGTTTATACATTTTCAGTTTTTGTTGACATTGTCAAAAAAGTGATAATTCTACTTTGTTTATTACTGAGGTGGTACTAAGTCACCTAAAGATACCAGCAGTTAAAGCAGAGTTACCAATAAGGTAATATGTTTAAAAAGAGACACCACCTATATTTTAGTTATTGTGTCTTCAGTCCTGATTTCACTGTAATCTGTTAGTTGTTGCAATACCTAAACATGACAATAGATGGCGCATTAAACACTATACACTGCTGTGATTAAGCATAATTTATGTAACTTTTATTTTAATAGTGAAATGTACCCCAAATCAACTGTAATAGTCAAAATTACTTCCATCATTTCTTATCCTGCATTTATGCATTTGAGTTTTTTACACTTCATAGTTATGTATTTTATAAAGTCTTTTTAACACTTTACAATATTAATAAGAGGAATGCAGCTACTACCTGATCTTTTATATGTCCTGTTGGAGCTGCTGGATGCAGCCACTGAATGAATCTATGTTCCTCTTCTGGAGCTTGGCATAGCGGAGGTCCACATGTGGCCAGATGTGGTGAAACAGCTGCAGAAAGAGCTCAGCAATGCTAAGTCTGCTAAAAACAACTTAGCTTCATGCTATTGTCTTGATGGCTGAAGCTACTTTAGTGTTTGCATTTTTTCAGAGAGATGTTTTAGGTGTCGTTCCCCTGTCGTTGTCCACAACGTTTCGGTGCTGACACTTTGAAACAGCAAACAGATAAAGCAATAAAAGGAATAACTCACACTGCATCCAGCTAGCCAGCTCCGTTTATCATAACAGCAGCGGGAGAAGCTCCGGGTCTTAGCTCGTCCTCCATCACCTGCTGCTGCTGAAGCCGGTCCGGTCCAAACTGCTTTATCCTCTTATTGTCTTCTAGTGAAAGTCTTGTGAAATTATGTTTTTGTAGAGAAATTACCAAATAATCTTCTTTAATTTCCGCGGCTCCACTTTAACGTCATCTCCTGAATCTACCGTCAGCAGGAGTTTGGGTGACAGCAGCTGACGGGAGGGCGTGAATGACAGCCGGAACTGTCCAATCACAGTAGATTAAAAAACATGAAACAACAACAATTCGCTGCCAATAAAAGTGGGCGTGTCCGGGGCGCAGCTCAGTGCGCCCCGTGGGAAACATGACGCAGGCCAATGAGAGAGCAGCCTCAGGTCATGTGCTTGTCAAAAGTTTGAGGGCTTGCATTGACTCCCATTAGGCCGGCGCCCAGCATACAGGAAGTACAAATATAAATTAATAAAATACAATTTGGAATCGATTTATAATGAATGCTGACAGGTGCTGAGAGACTAACAGGCGCATTTTACAAGCAAATACTTTTTATTTCATAATGATTTAGCATTATCTAATTAATTTATATTTAATATGTTTAAGTAGACTTTCTCTAGATTATTGGATGGGGCGGTGCCCCAGCGCCCCGCATTGATCATATATATCTATATATTAAAAAAATAAATAAATAAAATAAATATATATATACATATATATATATATATATATATATTTTTTTTTTTTTACAAGGGGGGTGGCTATGGCTCAGGAGGTAGAGCGGTAATTCTCCAATTGGAAGATTTGGCGGTTCGATTCCCGGCTCCTCCAGGACACATGTTGATGTGTCCTTGCAAGACACTTAAACCCAAATTGCTCCTGTTGCTGTGCCAACGGTGTATGAATGTGTGTAAATGGTTAGCTTCCCCTGATGTGCAGGTTGGCACCCTGCGTGGTAGCTCCTGCCATCAGTGTATGAATGTGTGTGAATGGGGTGAATGAGTTGTAGTGTAAAGCGCTTTGAGTGGTCATAAAGACTAGAAAGGTGCTATATAAGTACAGTCCATTTACCATTTACAAGGAGTTGCAGCGTTCACCAATTTTCTCATATTTAGGAATTTCTTACAATATAAATATTAGCGGCTGAAACTACAAAGCAAGTTTTCCACAGTTACTTTTCCACAATGCAAATTGACTATTTATTCATTACTTTTATTCATGTAATTGAAATATTGCTTATCTTAGTAATAGTTTAACTCCCTGGCTGATGGTATAATTCATATTAAATCATTTTTGTTTTTATTTCTGTAACGGTGCAACAGCTGAGACAGTGTTCACAGCACGGGTCATTTTTCCTCATTCTTTGTCTTTCTCAGGACCTTTAATTCCACTAACACTAAATAATAATCTGTGTTTCTGTTGATCTATTTCTGAGAGCGGGACCTCAGTCTGAGAGCTCGTAAAGTTCTTATTCTTAGTCTTTATGCCATTTTCATGAATGGAGCTTCTCCACAACCTGCCGGTCGTCTGACCTTATATGGTATTTTGGGGGCGTCATTCATGTTAATTTACTATTCTTGAGAACGTGCGTCATTTAGAAGAGCTGGGATTCATCATTTTAAAAAGGTCATTTCCTGCTGATACAAGTGTTTGGTGAATCCGACGTGGCACACTGGTAAAAGTCCACCTCACGAAAAAAGGACGACAAATTTAAGAAAAAAAATACATGTTCTTGCATCTGGCCCAATGTGTTTTTACATTTGAGAATGAGCCAGCAATTAAAAGGGTCATGTTCAGCAGAGGATGAGGGTGTAATGGTGGTTAATGAGTCAGAGTGGTTTTAGTTCTGTTGTAAAACACTCAGAATGCCCTCAAGTGTTGTAGTTTGCATGGAGCATCTCAGGTTGCTTGACCATTGGTTAGATAGCTTGTTGTCCACTAGAGTTTAACACAGGATGACTCATAACTGAAATAGAGCTTGATTATTTCATTAATCAATTAATAAATCCACAGAATATTAAAATTAAAGACATTTGATATAAATTATGAATGGGGAAAGTATTCAACAGATGAATTGATGATGAATATAATCCATGGATGTAGCCCTGAAATGAAAAGTCTCTCTCGGCTAATTAAAGCTGGATTTGAACCCTAAATTAGTTGCTAATTAAATAAATACTCACTTTAGTGTTTGGCGTGCAGTTAAAGAGTCATGGCACCTGATTCATTACAAGAACAATCAGTGATGTGACTCTCAGAAAGCGAGTTGGATTTCTGGCAGGGCTGCTGTCATATGATCAGCTTTAACTGTAGTACGATAGTTTTAATATTATTGCAGCAGTATTTTACATTTTGTGACTAAAACTGTATTTTTACTGATGTAACTGAACTTTGTGCAATTCTACATATGGAATGTAATGAAAAACATCATCATGCAGACATTATGATTTGTCTGCAGCAAAGTCGTGTTGCCTTTTTTTCCTCTTTCTTTTGTTGAGGATGTGGACATATTCTTCAAATAAACTACATTTCCTTGTAAAGTTTCTGTGAGCAGTTAGGGACTTATAACTTCTAATATTAGACTTGTCATTAGTCAAAACCGACCAGCAGCACAGCTGGATGAATGATAAACATTGCTCCTTAAACTTCAGCCAACCAAGTTATGGAGTTTCCCCATTGGCCATTGCTCTTTCAAAATGAATGGGCACAGGATGATAGAAGTGGAGGACAGCAGCACGATGCAGAGTGACTATGATTAGAATTAAAATTTAGAATACGTGTATTGTCATTGAAAAACAGCCGAACAACGAAATTTCAGTGCTTCTCCTTTCAGTGGCAAACAAACAACTACCAATAAAAAAGTGCAGGATAAAAAAGATAAAAGGACACAATCAACGCGAATGTAGAATAAATGAATACATGAATAAACAAATTAATTATAATAATAATACAGTCTCAGCTCTGGTGTTAAGTCGTCTAAACTCCTGTTTAAAGAGACATGTAGCAGCATCTCTACAGACAGTGTGATGGACTCTCTCTCTCTCTGACAGCCAATCAGCAGCCAGCAGCAGAGACGCTCTGCAGTGTGTTTGGATTTTAGAACTGAACTAATACCAGCATGCAGACTTTTTATTTCTCTGACGTTTCCACATCGTAAAGATGAACAACAGATTTTAAACACGAGTCTCGCAGGTAAAACATTTGTGGAGCGGCTATACTGCAGGTGTGCTTGATTTTACTGTAACTGTGGTAACCGGGAGGAGATAAACCTTCTTTTTACCAAAATGTTGTCAAAGCTTTTATTTACAATTTCCACCACGGCCTCCATGATCATCGACCAGGAAAGAGGCAGAAAAAAGGTACATAGAGGCGTGAGGGAGAATGTACAGTTCAAATCTGAAATGGAGAGTGAATCTGAGAGAGACATCTGCAGAGTGAAACAGATGAAGAGCAGCAGGAGTTAACTGATAGCTCATTAGAATAGTTAGAATTAAAACAATGATAATGAGTAGAAAGTATTGTTGCAACTGCATCAACTACCTTTTTATTGACTCAAATGTAACTTAACCATGTCATGTGATGTTACTTCAGTACATTTTACCAGCACATGTTACTAGAAGCACTACAGAACACTGCAGATGAACATGTAGTATCCATTCATTCACACTGTAATCACTACCACTGACTATCACTGTAACAGTTTGGAACACTGATCATACACAGTACAGCTATATACCAGGTTTTGAAATAGTCCAACATCCAACCTGAATCTAGCAACAGTGGTGAAGATGCTAAAAGTTAGCATCACTTTGTAAAAAATGTTCTGAGTGGATCAATAAAATACAGGAAGGCTCGCAAAATATGACTTCTTTGATTGATCATTTCAGTTTGTTCTGTAATTGATCAGTTTAGCATCATATCTATATATTCCATATCCATATTTCTGATAGGACATGGATTTGTAGTTATTGATAACATCTATGAACTATAAAGCTTGACTAGTCTAGGCAATACAAATTTGATTCAGACTCACTTCAAGGTTTGGGGATGTTTAGTGCTGATTTGGCTTTAGTAAGCTACACTGACCACAATTCAGTCTCACAATTCAATTTGAAAATCTTTTGTATTTTAGTCATTTCAAGTGTCCAGATGCCATGTGAAGGATAGGGTGCTGTTATTCAATATTTTTCTATCAACTGTCAACAAGTCCCATGAATAGACTAAATCAGCAAGTTTCTCCATACTTTGACTTCTCTACCTGTCTGTGGCACTCAGGTAAAGTGGCTCCAAAATATATATTGGAATGATAAAGTAGTGCATTTGTTGGGGACTAAATTCACTGGTGGATTAATTCACATTTGGTGCTCTAATGAGTATTTCTGGTGTTTGTAGGATTAACTGTAATAATCTACAGTATGTGAAGGTACATGTCACCCAGTGTAACAATGTGACTCACTGATGTTTCTTTATGATTTTAAAATGTGATAATCATATGAGCTGTGTTGTGTTTTTATCTGTTTAAATGACCCTTATGAAAACTCTTTCCACTGCGTGTCCGTAATGAAACGTAACATTTATCCATTGTCATATCATCTGCGTGTCTCCACTTCTCTCTTCCCACTTTGTGGACAATAGTGACAACAGTTTAGGGAAGGAAGTAAAAAGATAATAAAAATAAAGGATCATAGTGCTACAGTGGAGCAAACAGAAAGCTATGGAGTGGTTCAGTGTACTGGATGGCATTTTGGGCCCACTTGTCATGGCTTGAGAAGGGACCTAGATCCTCCATCTGGCCGCATATCTCATCTTCACATGAAGGTAAAAGGAATGACTCTTCTACATTGCTCTACTATCAAACAGACCATAAACATGATCAATCCTGCTGTCGTCTATATCCAAAACATCCTGCATGTACAGTTAAAATGAAAGGAAGAAGTAATGAGTGCTTTGAGTAAGAATGTGCTGTTTCTCCATGTCTGGAGATGAAGGCTGTCTAAATGCTCACAGACACTCTACAAGGAAATGCTCATTTGTGAGGGCATTTTGTAATAAGTAGGCTCTAGCTATTGTAGCATAATGAGATATATGGGTTAGGGTTATCGTGTTACTCGTGTGGGTATCATATCTGTAATAAACAGCAAAAGAAACCTGGTTATAAGACTACCTCTCCTTTTTTTTAAGACTCATTTTTGGGAAAAGATTTACAGCTTGGATTGAATTACACTTATTAGCTTTGACTCATGAAACTTTTATTGCACTTACAGTAACATAACAGGTGTAGTTCTGTGGAGCACATAGCCCCGCCTGCAGTAAAACAGGAGAGGAGGGAAAAAAAGCACCAAAATGCAGTAGAGACTGTTTAGTTATGTTATTTACTCCATTTATGTGCACTGGTTTCATTTCAGCAGTGTGAGACTCTCCCCTTGCATGAGGCTGCCCCTACACACACACACACACACACACACACACACTCAGCAGAGCTGTAACGTTACGTTACTGTTAGTCACTTGTTAGATAACTTGTCCTACTTTAGAGACACTTTGTTCGAGTCGTTCGCTGCGTCTCCATCTATAAAGCCCTCTGGCACTGTAGGCTAGTTGTGAGGGACGTTGGCTTGCTTCAGTTAATAGGGGAACACTCGGTTTACAGATTTTTGGCGCCATCTATTGTTTGACCAATGAAACGTGTGTTTAACTTAAACGCGCTGTTTGGGATGCATTTAACCCATTTTGACAATTGAAAGAAGTAAACACACTCTGACATTCTTTAAACCTGAAATTGTATGACTTTTCCTAAAGTGGCCCATAATATACAAACAGATATACAAAAGATGTCAAAATGATTCATTTTGTTCAGCCGGTATATTATAATTAATATAATCACTAGAGGGGTCAAATCAAGGTAAATGATGCCTATGTGGACTCTTGAAACAGTGAAAGCAGGCAGGGAGAAAGCAAGCTTTCCCAAGCAACAAACATAGAGGTTGCCCAACATAGTTGTCCCTGTAGTGGAGGGCAGCCTTTATAGGACTATAAAAAGTAGCTGTGCCCCACTTTGACTGATCTGGTGGAGTGGAAGGACATGATTTGACTGTGACTGTGAATGTTAATCCAAGATGAAAAAGGACAAGATGAAAAGGACAATGTAGAGAAAATGGAGGAAAGGTCTTTGTGATTTATTTTATGTACAGGTGATGCCACACCCTGATCTGTCTGCCGTTCCATAATCAGCTGTCACAAGGGGACAAAAGAGTGGGAGATGTAACTTCAGCTCAAAAAGGATGTTAATGTACTGTAAATGTAATGTTACCTTTGCAGTTTGTTGTGTTGTTTTCAGGGTTGATTGTGTACAGAGATGACAGAGAAGGGAGGCTTTGGTTTGCTAGCAGTGATGATTGATAGTTTTAATGGTTATAATGACATTTACTAATTAAATGTGTTGTTGCTTCCTTCACTTTCAATAAAATGTATAGTAGTAATTATGGCTATTAAGTTTTCCTGTTTCCAACATGAGATCATAATACAGTGTAAGTGTGAACTAATGCTCTCTCTGCTCTCTGAAATATTAATGAAGGATTAATCACACAGTCACACATTGACTCAACATTTGGTCTAAGCACTAATCATAAAGAGATACTTGAGCTGCTCCATACTATGAAGGGTCCTGACATGATCAGTATGTCAGGGTAAACTGTCCACCTGTGCATGCTACTACATTTTTCTTTGTGCTAGCACCTAATAAAGTAAGCATGCAGTGCTGCTATGACTTCAGAAGAGCTTCAGGCCTGCTTGTTCTCATGTCACACTGCATTAGCTTACAGCTGTCTTCTAGAAGTGCATACCAAGAAAAAGAAATGTAATGAGTCTCAGTAGATGATACCATATCATTGCTTCCACCAAGAAATGTATATGTATAACAAACCATTATTTCATTGACTATGTTTACATGCAAGAAATATTCTGGTTTTCTCTTATTCTGAAAAAGACAGTATTCTTACTAAGCTGTTTGCATGTCAGATGGAAATGAATAATCCATTAATATTGCAGTTGTCAGGGTTTCCCTCTGCTGCAGTGGGAACAGGAATCACAAGAATCTCTGCAGGCAGTGAAGTAAACCAGCCAGATGAAAAACATTAGTGAGCTGCTGCCTGATATTTCTAAGTGATATTGATATGACTGATATTCTACATTTATAGTTATAGGCACATCCAGTACTGAGGTTGTCCCATGATGTTTACTATACTGCTGAGTGTCAGGATAATAACCAATCCCCTTCGTCCCCAGCTCTCCACTCTTCTCTCATTCCTCTCCTCTGTATGACTTCCTGTTTCAGTATATGTCATTTGACCTGTGCAGGGGTGTGTTACACAACCAGCCCGTCATGCATCTCTAACCCAGACTTGCAAACTGTTGGCTAGTTGATTTGTTTACAACTGTATGTCACAAACTGCAGAAAAACCCCCAGTTGAGACTTATGTTCCAAATGTTCTGTATAAATGTCCAAAGAATCCTAAAACCTGAATAATATCAACATATCTCACATATCTTAATAAGGAATATCCAAACAGAATATGCTGTTTACATGACCCATATGGGGGCGGCTGTGGCTCAGGAGGTAGAGCGGTCATCCACCAATTGGAAGATTGGTGGTTCGATTCCCGGCTCCTCCAGTCCACATGTTGATGTGTCCTTGGGCAAGACACTTAACCCCTAATTGCTCCTGTTGCTGTGCCAACGGTGTATGAATGTGTGTAAATGGTTAGCTGATGTGCAGGTTAACACCCTGTGTGGTAGCTCCTGCCATCAATGTATGAATGTGTGTGAATGTCATAGTCAGAATAATAATGGAATATTAATGTGCATGTAAACATTGAAGTGGTAAGGCAATTGAACATAATCTATCTCATGTCAAAATGCAGTTTCCACTGTTTTTCAATCTCCTTCCATCATGCAGTGAAGTTGGGCTGCATTTCTGGTATTGTTGTGCTGAAGAGATTCCCTGACTGCAGCTGTTCTATTCCTGTGTGCCCCCCCCTCCCCTCTGCTATCTCGTCTTAACTTAGTGGGAGTATGTTGATGTACTGTGATAAATTATACATAACCTCTAGCTGTGCGGTCCAGCAGAAGCATTCTTGCATTTTATATTGCTGCCATATTGAAGATGAACTCCTCTGTGTTGCTTTAACTTTGTGCTGTCCTTCTCTCTGCTACACTATAGGTTCCATCCATCATTTACTCTGTTGTCTTCACTGCTAAGGGTTAGAGGAAATATTGTTCTAAACTACAGGGCTCTACCCATACAGTTGAAGTTCTACTGTGATGTTGGGACTTGTCTTAGATCTTTCCCAATAGAGACAATGGACAACATCTAACATGCTGTCATTTTACACAAGCTGTTAAACCACCATACAGTATCAGTCAAAAGTTTGGACACACCTTCCCATTCACATCAGTTAGACAGTGTGCCCAAACTTTTGACTGGAACTGTATATTGATACATTATTATTGCTTTGAGAAATGTTGTAGTTGTGGGTGATTTTTTTATTTTTTTTTATATAGTGTTAAATATAGTGTATTTGTCAATTATCAATTCTTAAACTGATGTTTTTTCATTTTGACACACATGAGCAAAAACACATCCGTCTCATTCTTTCAAATATGGCTGCTACATCAGCAGAGTAGAGGCGCTGACAAAGAGGCTTTGACAAAAAAAAAATGGAACCTTTCTCATCCTTTGCTGTAGGCTATTGTAATCATCTGATAAGGTGCTGCGTCCATAAAATACATGCAAATGCACATTCCTGGTAGATTACTTGACGTGGGAATGATCATTGTGATGAAAGATGAAATTATGGTTACCATGAGAACCCATCTTAATATATCAAGAAAGCAAAATAACAGAAATACAACAAACTGTGGAAAAACAGGATTTATAACACTCCTCATCAGGAGGATAAGCAAATTCTGGGTGCTGCTATAAACAGATATGACCTGAGCCATTCAACCCCCATCACCATGGAGACCTGGGAAGAGGACAGGCATACACACAAGGGAAACTCCCACCAAAGCATTGACACACACACAGAGGGAGGAGGGATAAGAAATCACACAGCTGATGGTCCAACAAACACATGCCTGAGTGAAAGTAGAGAGAGAGGGAGGGAGGAAAGAGGTAAGGAGAAGAGAGAGAGAACAGGGATCCTTTAAGTCCTTTAAGTCTGATATTTGATCATCAGAATATAAGGTAATAACATGTTTAGAGATAGTTTATACAAGGACTCCAGAGTTCCTCCAGCCTGCCCCCAACATGTCATACGATAAGACATTATGTGAAACAGTCATAGTGTGGATAAATATCTAATATAGTCCAAAGAGGCACCGTTTCTAATAAGTCTAAAATGTACTAAGTTGTACTTTATGGTTTTAACCATGTTCTTAACATGTTTATCTGAAAGATCAAACTTGGATTCAATGTCACACCAAGCTATTTAAAATCAGTGTCTATGTTAATTCTTTTAGCATTGATGAGAGTGGAGGATAGGAGGTTGTACTGTGGGTTTAGAGAAAAGCATGCCTTTTGTCTTATTTCCATTTAGACTCAGACACGAGAAACCTCTTGGGGAAACACTGATACTGTTTAGATTTGATTATTATATTCAGATTTTCTGCTTAATGCTTATAGTCCCAGCAAAATGAAAAATACATTTCCCCATTTTAAATCCTGCATCTCTGTGTTCATTGTTCATTTATCTCTTGTTATTTGCTAAATATATATCAACAAGTATCTTTACGTTAAAATGTATCTTTTATCTTACTGTAAAATGGTTTAAAATGTATAATGGCTCATCCTGCACTCTGGACGAGTAGCTGGCCACACTGCTCATATAAAACCTCACTTCACCATTTTTTGGGTTGTAGAAGCTAACAGAGCAATATGAAGAGAGTTAAGAGGAGATGTATGTTAGGATGTCAGTGGGCAAAACACTGTTTTCATCTAAAACAGTGTGGCTGAAGTCTAATTCATGCATCTCTCCCTCATCCTCCTGATCTAACAACAAGTGCTGGAGGTGTTTTTTTTGTATATAGTGTCTACATAGTGTCTTTAATGTCCTGGATGCACTGGATGATAACACCTGAATGTATAATGCATTTTCTTAAAAGCTTACTGTCAAGGTGTGTGTGTGTGTGTGTGTGTGTGTGTGTGTGTGTGTGTGTGTGTGTGTGTGTGTGTGTGTGTGTGTGTGTGTGTGTGTGTGTGTGTGTGTGTGTATGCATGTACAAATGAGTGGTGCAGGGTAGACAATGAGCTAATCCTGCTTTGAACTGTATTATTGGAAAAATGCCTACTATAGAAAGTGGGGCAGAGTGAATCGTGGGGATAGCCCAGCCAGATGGAATCACATTGATGGATGATAATGCATTGTGTGTGTGTGTGTGTCCGTGTGCGTGTGTGTGTGTAGGAAAGAGAGAGAGAGAGAGAATTTCCCCATTTGTCAGCCAGTTCTGGTGTTGCCCAATGACCTCAGAGAAAAGGGGAGTATCCCATCTGAGGAGCAGCCTGTCACAATGACTAACAAGTACCCGTGAACCAATGCAAGCATATAAAAATAAACATGCTAAAGTAACCAAGTCAACAGGAAATGAGTTTCTGTAAAGAAATAATATTCATATGTGCATGAGAAGAGATGAGGAGGATATTTTTAGGTGAGTGAGTGTTTAAATGAGCTCCACCGCACCTGAGTAAGGGACAGTTGATCCCACAGGGAGGAGGAGCCAGCAGCACAGAGACAAGATACAGGGAGGCTCATGTTTTTCCTCTGGGACACATTCACTGTTGGTGTGTGTGTGATCTGTCATAGGCTGCTTGTTGGACAGATGTAGGACCAGTTAATTAGGGACAGCTTGTCCAGTTCGGAAAAAGCTGATTTTTGGATCAGTGGTTAAGGTTCTAAATGAGTATTGATGATGATGATGGGCAGGGTGAGGGTTAGGTAAGAAGTGCTGATGGGACAGGTTATGTTAAGTCTCCAAGAAATGAAAGCAAATCTTTGCAATGTCCCCAAAAATGACCATGGTCCGATATGTCTGTATGTACAGCACAGGTTAAAGTAGACGGTTATTATATGTTTGTGGATCAGTTCATTCTACTTGGTAATCTAGTAATAATACATTGGTCAAAGCACCTAATTCATCCATCTATGCTCTGTTTATACCAGTAACCAATGTCTGATCTGTTCACTCACAATGACATTCATCTGTCACATTGTACCTGGTGTGGTCTACACAGCTTCCGAGTCTTAATTTAATTAGTAAGAAATTTGGGATTCAGAACTGTAGCACTGTAGCCCCAGTGACTGTGTTTCTCCAGACAGATACCCACATAGCTTATGTATTGTATATTATGTTTCAAGTTCACCAGCACTCATTCATATGACAGACTCTCCAGGTAGAACTGGAGGTGGTCAGATCATCAGGTCATGCATCCCCCTCATCTTCCTGTTTTACTCCAAATATCCATACAATCATCCCCAAATAGCTCACTTTTTCTACACCTAGCAACACAGTATAAACTAGGGATGCATAATCATGGATTTTTGCCGATATCTGATATGCAAACATTTTCCAACAAATTTTAGCTTATTGTCCATACCGATATATATGCACATATTTTTACCACGTGGCTGAAGAGACTATGCAATTATAAATTGTACCAAGTATGATCAAGAAACACAATGAAGGAAGAATGTAGCAGCTCAGCATTAAAACTTTGATGAACCTGCCAATTTGGATGAGTAGTAGCTTTCTCTGAGTTTATTAGACAGGATTAATGGGTAGTATTTAATCTCTGGTCCAGACTGTGTAGCAGTAATACACCTGATACACTGGTTGCTAACCGCCATCACAAGCAAAAAAGGAGAAGGAGTCATTTATTTCAAACAGAGTGGTACATTCTGTCCGCCATGGTGTTTTCTATCTCTGTAGTGGAGCAGAGCGGCTCCTTCATGGACTATTTCACCTTGATGGTGCCAGCTCTCCCCGTGGTTCCAACCGAAGCACCAAGCATCGGTTTGTCATTCCGGTTAAAGTGGGAAGAAACAGTGAGTCTGTCAGGCAGCTGAGTAAAGTGGAGCCTGCAGAATACGCACAGGGGCTGTCAGGGTCAAACAGACCACAGAGAGAGACACAGCCAGGTGGTAGAGTCAGCCCACACTGCACTAGTATATTACATTTCTAAAAAAATTTCTATTGGACTAAAAATGTCCTCTACTTCACTGGAAAGCCCATTCCCAGTGTTTGTGCACTGAAAGCTTCACGTTTCCACATCACACATTTGTAAATTGAATGGATTGGAACAGGATTGGCTTCCAAAATATTTGTGATGTCACATATCCAGCTAGTAGGCACACCCCTTAATTTGAGATTGTCACTGAGTGCAGAGAAACTTTCCACTTTCAGCAGAAGAATGTGAAAACAGACTGCACATACAGTACATCATTCTGCACAGTAAAGCTCAAACATCCATTTGTACATATTTGAGTGGAGTGGGACTTTAAGGTTGTTTGGCCTGTGTTAGAGCAGATCATCTCCATATGTAGAGCTTTGTGCTCTAAATGTCTCAGTGTCAACAGAGAGGGAATGTTAATGTTCTCAGGAGCTTTCAGAGCTTTCTCATCACACTGATACTTCTCAGAGGACAAGTTGGATTAACAGTCAGTCCTCAGGATGATTACAGGAACAATCAGAAACAATCTTACAGTTAATCAGAGTAAATAATTATACAGAAACTACACAAACAGTGACTGCTGCATCCTCAGTCCTTCTGACTTTCTGTGTGGAGGGGCAGTGAAGACAACTTGCTTATTCGTCAGGAGGCAGAATGCAGCTTTTCCACATGAGCTGGCATGGTGAGCTGCTGCATAAGTCCTGTAGAGTCTGTGCTTGCCTACAGTGTTGACACATTGTGTAACTTCAGATACGATTACAGAGCTGTGCATGACTGCCATGTGGCTGAGGATAATGAGAACAGAGAGCTTCAGGAGGAATGGTTCCAGCAAAGAGCTCAGGCTGCAGAGGGAGGGAAACACAAGCTCACTATGTGTCAGTCTTTAAAACATGTTTTAGTCACTTTTAAGAAGCTTAATTTACACAATCAAAGATGTTCCAAACTGAGATGCTTTGTATTCATCCAAGCTAAGTTCTAGCAATTAATATCACTGCAGTTTCTCCAGTGTGTTATGGTGGGAGCTATTAAGTTCTCATGCTACCTCATCAAGACTTGAACTGAATTTAAAATTGAACACTAAATCTCCTGAGGACATAGAGTTTGTACAGTATGAAGCAGCTTGGTACACACATAACTGCTAATCCCTGATTGTAAAGCTTTCATAAAGTACTAATATGGAAGAACAGAGATTTTGATTAGACCAGTTACTGGAGAGTATTTTCATCTCCACACCAAGAGCTTTGAGATCTCCCTGGTAACAGACCTTTGGGTTTGAAGCAGCAGGTCACAAGAACAAATCAATATTTCCTTGGAAGCAGCTGCATCCTGTCAGAAATAGCTTTAGTTGTGACTAGTGATGAATTCCAATAGCCAGCTTTGGATCTGCTTCACAGTCAGCAGAATACCTAGATTAGTTAAGCTCTGTATACTAATTAGTCTTTGTTATTAGTAATGGAACAGTTTGCCTTTTTATTTCAGCTGACTCTCACAGTCTACAATGTCAGACATCATCATCAGCAGGTTTGAGTCTCCCAGTCAGCCTATATCAGCAAAACATTTGAATCTGATCAGCTTCACAGCACTGAATCAGGACCTTCAGTATATGTGACCAGAAGCTTGTGAAGTACAGGAAGCTACAGCTACAGCTACAGGTACAGGTTGTGAATATTAATTAGGCTGCGACTAAAAACCGACTTGTTTCTGCTTCTCAGTTAACAAAAGCTCAACAGACATAGACAATATGTAGTTATTCCAGTCTTTGTGTCTTTAGTCTGACTTGCAAAATTAGAAAGGTAAACCTAATGAGATTTGTAAGAGATTAAAAAGGTTTCAGATTCGATAAGTGGATTGGATACCGGATTTGAATGTGATAAAATGCTCTAAATCTCCATCCCTAGTGGTGACATGTGCTTACAAGACTTTTACTGGGAGGAAATATTTTGAAACAGGTTACAGAAATGTTTCTGTATCTGCTGTCTTTAATTGTATAGCAGTTTGAGCTGCATTTACTCTTTAAAAGGCACTATACTTTATAATTAGGCTGAGTAGTTGTATTGTTAATAAGATGAGACTTGTTCTGAGTAGATCCAACCAGCTTTAGCAAAACATGTTGCAGACTGTTTATAAGGAAGAGGTGGAGGAGAGCAGAGGGAGAGGCTAACTCCACGAGGGAGGAGATGACATGAGAATGAGAGAAGGACAGAAACAGACGGTGATGGGGAGAGATAAAGACTGACAGACATACAACTCATTTCTGCCTTCAGCTGGACATTGTATATTGTCTGTTTGTATAAATGCCAGTACAATAACACTTAGTAAAATTGAAATTGGCTATTTTCTGTCACAAAATAATCCAACCCCCCCCCGCCAAACTGCCCCCCGCCCTGCTGCCCGCCTTGCTAGCTGCCCTGCTAGCAGCCCTGCTAGCAGCCCTGCTATACTGCCAAAACCTCTTGCGTTACCACTGCATGTAACATTTTCTAGATCGCCACTAACCAGAGATTCACATATTTCTTCCTTGTCGAAACATGGCACCTTCATCACCCACGATGCAACTCAACATACAGACAGTTGGGTTATACAGATATGGGTGTATTATGGTAGCAGGCTAATGTAGCCTGAAGCTGCTAGCCACCAGCAGAGATGAGGAGCGGGCTGCAGAGGTCTGCTAACCCCTAGATTGTTTCACTTTTCAACTCATCCAACACTGACTCTGTCACTGTTTATTTATATAACACATTTCATACACAGAGAAATAGAAAGTGCTTCACGTATATTACATTATGACACCAAAGAATATAAGAACAGTGAATATAAAAACAAAAGGGGCAAGTCAAATGAATAGAACAGTAAAATACGTACAATAAGATACAAAGTAAAGGAGCATTAAAAATGCAGCAAACAGAGAATAATGATGCACCTTTAACAGTGAATTAAAGGGCAGCTGTGTTTTCAGTATAGATTAAAAGTAGTCAGTATTGTCTCAAGTCTTAGATCTTCAGCTAGTTTGTTCTAGAACTGAGTAGCACAGAAGCTAAAAGCAGTTTAGTGCTTTCTTTAGGAACCAGAATTTAACACCTGAACCATTTGAGAGATTTGTGGACAAGCAGTAAAAGTAAAAAAAATAGTCAAGTTGGTGACACACCGGCAGCCAGTTAGTGAGGACTGGTGCAATGGACTGGATCAGCTGGGTCTAATCTGACTACCTTCTTATAGAGACCTGAGAGTCCATCACAGTAGTCTAGCCTGCTGGAGACAAACGCATTCACCATTCACCAAATCTTGTCTTGACATGAAATCTGCGATCCTTGAAATGTCTTCAAGATGGTAGAATTTTATTTTGTGTCAGATTTAATGAGACTGCTGACAACACAGAGGTTTGTAACCTGGTTGATGTTCTGGATAGAGGTGCTTTCAGTGTGAGCACAGACCTTTAGTCTCTCCTCTTCATTGGCAAAAACAATGATTTTGCTTTTATCCTTTTTGGCACATCCGGTTACTGATTTACTCAATACACTGTTTCTGGCTTTCAGAATAAAAGCTCAAGTTACACATGATGGCTGATGCTGATATTTGAAGGATAAAAAAAAGGTTATCAATCGACTGATATTCATTTTTTATGAGAAACATAACATAAACAAACATTTTGATAAGAATACATTATATTGAGCTGTTGAGGAGTTCTGAGCAGTAGTTTATTTTTATTATCAAAAACATAACAACAACAGTAACGTTCTCTGTAATTATTACTACTGCTGTTATTGTTGTTATAACTGTGAGTTATAACAGAAGCTGCAGTAACCAAGAGTCCTATTTAGATGAAAACAAATTATATAATACAAAGCTCTTTAGAGACTTTGAAAAGCCCTGATTTAATAAGTATTGGGCTCAAAGAATTTTTGATACATCACCAATGGCCATTTAATTTTTACGTTTTCATTCATAGTTTACTCATTTTATTTTAATTTGTTTTATTTCTATCTTTACATGCAAGCAGTGAGACATTTTCTAACATGCAAAACTAATTTTTAAATACATCTTAATGATGCAGTAAACAGATACAGTGAGAGGGAGGCTGTCACCGTTACATACTTCTGTCAATGTGCACACTTTTATTTCTATATTACGAGTTCTAGCCTACTAACATCAGCCTCAAGATATAGTTCATTTGTTCCAATGGGAAAACTTGTTTTACATTCTGCACTGCAGTTCCAATCAACAACACAGAGTTACAAAACAGGCAATAAAAACACACAACATAAAACCAGTGGCACACATCGTGAAGTAACCAATCATAAGAGAAAGATAAAACATAAAAAAACATAAAACCAGCAGCAGAAAAACAGGAAAATATTGAATTATAGCTGCAAGCAGTGATGAACCAACCCTCCGGTGCATCAGAGGTAGCAGCAGCCATGGTATTATCACTGGAGCTCCGTAGATGTGGCCATGAATTTTCATGATTATTGGACACTGTGTGAATGGATAAATATTGCTTGCTGTGTGCAGTACACAGTGCTGGAGATAACATATTGGAAATTGTGTATTGTTGTGACATATGATGAACTATGGGTCATTTAGGGTCATTCCCTGTTGCCCGTGGCCAATAAGTAAATAATTAAAAATTGATATGCAGATGTATTCAGGCCTGAACTTTAACAAGCATGAAAAATTTGGGGCAGATCGGACAAAACTTCCTGTTTAATGCCCCAAAAATGTTTTGGGCAAAATTGCATGCCATGCCAAGGGTGTACCATAAAAACTCAAAAGCTTCTCTATTTAGCATAGCAAAGGTCTTTAGATGTCACCTACACAATTTGAAGTTGCTTGGGTTAAATCTCTAGGAGTTTAATACAAATGACCTCACTTGGGGAAAAAATTGCACAGTAAATTCAAACTTCCTGTTGGACTTAGGGTGTGGCGCTGAGAAACAGGACAGTAACTCACATAATAGATTCAATATTATGTTCCACATCACTAATAACTAAATTGGTATGGGCTAAACTAAAGCTGATTGAATTCTGATCCTGTCATCCCTGTACTCTACTGTGTTTTGTTCACATCAGCCTGTCAGTGTTGTGGCACTGCTCTCCTTTACAGCACCTTACAGTATGCAGCTTTTCACTTGTGATTAATAATTAAAGGGTACAATTGTTAAAAAATAAAAATAAAAAAAAAGGTACTCCAATGTAAGTGACTCTGAATTCTTGATGTCATGGCTGGAAAACTACACATATAGCTGACTTCTGACTCTCCCTCTCATCCTTACAGTAGTAGTGTGCAGAATATTCAGCTAGCTGCTCACCATTGCTCTCACCGAAGCAGATGATATCAAACATTGCTGATACATGTTAATTCCAGGAGTAGCTTGATGACAGGGTCGGGGATGAGATCCTGCCCCAAGTGGAGGAGTTCAAGTACCTCGGGATCTTGTTCACGAGTGAGGGAAGGATGGAGCGGGAGATCGACAGATCCGTCGTGGTGAAGAGAGAGCTGAGCCGAATGGTCATGAGCTTTGGGTAGTGACCGAAAGAACGAGATCGCGGGTACAAGCGGCCGAAATGAGCTTCCTCCGTAGGGTGGCTGGGCTCTCCCTTAGAGATAGGGTGAGAAGCTTGGTCATCCGGGAGGAGCTCGGAGTAGACCCGCTGCTCCTCTGCGTTGAGAGGAGCCAGATGAGGTGGCTCGGGTATCTAGTTAGGATGCCTCCCAGACGCCTCCCTGGTGAGGTGTTCAGGGCACGTCCCACCGGTAGGAGACCCCGGGGAAGACCCAGGACACGCTGGAGAGACTATGTCTCTCGGCTGGCCTGGGAACGCCTCGGGATCCCCCGGGAAGAGCTGGACGATGTGTCTGGGGAGAGGGAAGTCTGGGTTTCCCTGCTTAGGCTGCTGCCCCCGCGACCCGACCCCGGATAAGCGGTAGAAGATGGATGGACTTGATGACATGCCAAATTAGATTTTAGCTGTTGTTGAGTTCGTGTGTTCCGTCTGTACTCAGTGAAAGATCAGAAGCTTCATTCTTTAGCACTATTTTCTGTAGATCCAACTACTACAGCAGAGTGGCACATCACATACTCCAGTTAGTTGTTGAGGTAAAACTACTTTTGTACTGTGCGCTGTGTTTGTATTTGTTGTTTGAGGGAAACAGTGTCTTATTTATAAGACTGAGTGTTAATTGAAATGGGATTCTAGTGCTGATATACCAGATTTCCAGTGCTGATAGCAAAGTGACTTTACATTGTAAAATATGAATGTATTTTTTTATTTGTTGAAGAAGCCACACTTGTTAAAAGTCTAAACGTAAGCATTCAGTAAAAGCAGTAAATACAATTATTTAATTAAAATACAAAACATTTTAGTTAAGGCCTGTCCAGTTTCATTTCAACCAGGAACTACTTGATTAAAGTCAACAAGATTATCAATCTGACCATTTGATCAATTTTCTGTACTTATTTCGTTCAACTCAGACACATTCCAGTTGGTACCAAAAAATACTGAGGCTCAATATCCAGACATATTTAATTAGATTATAATCACTAAAGCTAAGTCCAATGTGAAAATATAACATATAAGATACCAAAAGAGGCTAGTCACATATTACACATTACTTCAGGCTGTGAGAACAAGACCACCAGATATTAGATGTACAGTAATATTTGCAGTATGTGTTTGTGCTTGGGTGCATTCCTCAGCCAAGATTTCATTGAAGCCTTAAAATGGAACCATGGCAGAAAAAAAGTGAAAACAGTTGCATAACTGACAAAATACTGAAGTTCTTCTTATGCATTTTATTGTGTTGCTTTTTTAATGTCTACATACTGATGACCTTTTTTAAGTTGACTGTGTTGGCTCTATCTTTCTGTGTGTCTTTTGTGTTGATATTTTGACTGAGGGCAGGGATTAAAATGGTTTAATGGATTATAATATTTAACCACCGAAATGATTAGCTCCCAAAAGCAGAACAGTCCCCTTCCTCCTCATAAATAACACAAATCCCTCTGTTCACTGTTGGAAGTACACTTCTCTCTGCTACACCATAAGAAATGCCTCAAGAAAAGCAACTTCCATTGAAGCCAAAGTCACTGCCATTCAGAACTACACTGAGAAATGTAGGTTTTTTCAAGCATTAAGCACACTTTATCAATAACATGTCCAGACCAAACACATGATTATAATGCTTTTCTTTTTCTTTTTGTCTTGACCAACGTCAGACAATATGACAATAAGTTCAACTGAGTTTTTGCCTGCCTGTGTATAGCATGGTACTGTAACTATCCCACTGATCTGTGGTGGGATGAGGTCATTATAGGCAATGTTGCACAGAGTGAACTTTTCTATTAAGACATTTGTAATTTTATTATATAATTCTGTATTAGTGTTTTTGTCTGAGTTCTTTTCACATGTTTGTAATGGGTTTGAATCAGTTGGAATAGAGTGATGTCCCTTTTTATTATAGAATAATATTTTCATTATTTTGACAATTAATCGATTAGTTGTTTGGTTTATAAAATGTCAAAAAATTTTGAAAAATGTTGATAATTGTTTCCCAAAAGCCTAATCTGACCACGTCCTCAAATGTGTTCTTTTGTCCACAACACAAAGATATCCAGTTTACTGTCATGGAGGACTGAAGAAACTAGAAAACATTCACGTTTAAGGAGCTGCAATCAGAATTTGGACTTTATCATAAAAAAATTACTCAAAATGATGATCTAATTATCAAAATAGTTGGTGATTAACTGAATAGTCGCAATTGTTTATTTGTTTATTTAAAAGGATCCCCATTAGCTGACGCCAAGACGACAGCTAGACTTCCTGGGGTCCAGGCAATAATATTTAATCGATCACAACAGACATTACAATCTCAAGTAAATATAAAAATATATAAAAATGAAAGAAAAACATTCTACAGTCATGTATCACATAACCCAACCACACTCAAATAAGATGATGATATAATTACATTACATTGATATCAAATATGTTCTTAATTTTCTTTTAAAACCAGCCTTTCCCTTAATCTCACCAACCTCATCTGGAAGACTGTTCCAAAACACAATTGACCTATAAAATACTGACAACTTCATAGAGTCAGACTTCGGTAGTGGTAGAGTAATCAGTCCACTATTCACCCTGAGTGTTATGAGAATGAGTATTTGAGCAGTAAATTATATTATTATAAAAAAATGTAGGAGTCTGAGTATTAATTATTGTATGCAAGTATATTAGTACATTAGCAGAGAGTCTGTCCTTGACTCTCAACCAGGTGAGATGTTCATGCATTTCTGCAACACTAGTTCACACTAGTTGGAGAACAACCAATAACTAGTGTTGCAGCTTTGTTTTGAGCCACTTGTAATGTGTTTAAAAGACTATTAGATGCAGCAGACCATACAACTGAACAGTAATCAAGATGACATAAAACCAATGAACAAACTACTTGATGAAACAACTGTGAGTTGAGAAACAGAGCACATTTACGCGTTATGGCAACAGCTCTGTTGATGTGATCAGACCGTGACAATGTGCAATCAAGCCAGAGCCCAAGAAGCTTCAGTTTTTACTTGCCGTATTGTTTGACCATCTATTTGTATATTCATTTTAGGATTATGTAATAATCTATACTTAGAACCAAACATTATAATCTTTGTTTTTGATATATTAAGGATAAGTTTATTGGTTTTGATCCAGTTAAATAATATGCTGATCTCACAAGACAGAACCTGATTAAGCTCTGAACATGTGGGGGCTGCATAATAAAGAGTAGAATCATCTGCAAACATAGTCACCCTAGCGTTACTGAGTACATACGGCATATCATTAGTAAACATTGAAAATAAAAGAGGGCCTAGACAGCTTCCTTGGGGGACTCCACAGTCCAGGGACTTACAGCTATGTACCCACATCAATGTGGGTACATACAATTCTAATGTATCAACATTAGAATGTATTTTCTCTCTAAGTTTAGAAACCTTATTAACAAAAGAATCATTAAAATAATTTACAATCTGCGTTGGCTTAGTCAAATAAACTCCATTCAATTTGACAAAAGAACTACAGGTTCTCATAAAAAGATCCATAAATAAATGAAGAGGTATCCACATCATCAATAGCACATACTTCATCCCATTGAATGTTGCCCAGTTCATTAAGGAAATTCTCCTCATTTAATGTTCTATAAGTTCTTTTCATTATAATTTTGGGACAGTTATGATCCCTGAAGCCAACTGGTACAGAAACAGGTGTAGAGCACATATCATGAATACTAGTGTAAATATGATCAATACATTTTGATGTTAAATCCTTTACTGTTAGAAATTCTTGTAGGTTGATACATTAATTGAGATAAACCACAGGTGTCAGTCATAGATTTAAGGACAGTTATCTGATAGCCAATCAATATTTAAATCTCCCAGCCAGTATAGCTCTCTGTTTTCCTCAGTCACTTTGTCCAGCATATTACATAATACGTTTAAATACTCTATCCTGGCACTCGGTGGCCAACAAGTATTGGTTTTAAGTATGGGAGTTGTACCTGCAGCCATAACACTTCAACATCATTAACCATCAGATTCTGTCTCAATTTCACAGGAAAATAGTCACGTATGATAATGGCCACACCACCTCCAAACCTATTTTGATCATGTCTATAAATTGAGAAACCTCCTATACAAACCTCTGAATTGTCTATAAAACTGTCCAGATGGGTTTCAGATATCGCAAGAATGTCTACTGTACTTTGTTGCAAATTGCAAAAATAGAGAAAGGTCGTGAATTTTACTCCTCAGACTACAAATATTAATATGTGCAAGGACTAAACCTTTAGGTAGTTTATTTATGCTAGACATCTTAGTTGATAGTAAATATATCAGATATTGTCATAATAAATATTATCTATTTGATCTTCTTATACCTTAAGTTGTTATTTCATCATCAAGTGCATCAGACATATTGGTCCAGCTCTGAAAGTTCACTAATAAGCAGTGTCTTTGCCTCCTCTGGAGTACCGTTAAGCTTGATGTACATCTTGCAGTTTGTTGTCCAGGTGTTGCAGCTCTACAATATTTAAATCAAAATGTGGTGACTGGGTTGGGCTGTTAGATCATTGTCAATTAGTCCACACACACTATAGGCTTAGCTGACTAGTTGACTGTAATAAATACCTCCTTTGTGAGTGAAAGAGAATCGGCACACTGACCAGTCAATTTCCACGGCTTCGACTCATGTAATAATAATATCTCATCAACAAACACAATCTTAGACCAATGTGCTTTTATCAGTCTGTCCCTCTCACTGATGGATAGATAGAGCCAGCTGGCCAACTGCAGTTGGAAGACAACTTCAGTCATTTGCGCACCTTGTAATAAGTCAGTTTTCAAGTCACCAAGAATTAATTATATTAATTTAATATTCACAGAGCCCTGCTAAAGATGTCGTTTTTTTCTTTGATTATTGCTTATTTAGTGATTCATATTTAATGTCATTAAGAAATATATAAGACTTGAAGCCAAGGTTTGAAGGGCTCTAAGAAAAACCCCACACTGTATTTTAAAGCTTGACTTTAATGTAAATGAGCCATGTATAGTGTAGCTTGTGTACAGTTAGCTGCTTGAAGTGCAGTAGCTTTCTGATCCTTTTATCACACAGTGTATAGGCCCGATTAGGCTTAATTCTTCTGTTTCCAGGCAACAACTTCATCATATTTTCATAAGTTGTAAAAAAAAAAAAAAAAGAAAGAAAAGGGGGGGGGGGGGGGCTTAATAGGGCCCCTGAGTGTCATATCTCATCATCAGCTGTGGGACAAAACTGAGGCAGTTAACAAATTAATCTGTGAAACACAGGAAGTAGAAATTGCTTATTTGTAGACAATTAGGCACCTGCTGTGTGTGTGTGTGTGTGTGTGTGTGTGTGTGTGTGTGTGTGTGTGCCCATGGCTGATGGCCAGTGAAGAGAAAAGCCTTAAACTGCGTTTTCTGACTATATGCTATTACACTATATGCATTCAAATATCCCAACAAGTCTCTGAGTAATTCACAGCATGGTTTCCACTGCATTTAAATGTGTTCTTCAGGTTTATGTTGACCTGCATTGATGACTTGTGCAGAGGAAAAACAATATGGGAAATGGCAAATAACAGAGATAGGAAACCTTTATTGGCATGGTTTGCTGAGTCCAGATGCAGAGTATGCAGAGTATGTTGTATTGGCTTCTTTAACACCTATAAGCCTTGCAAACATGAATTTGGAGATTAGCATCAATAAAGAGTGCATGTAGATTAGTGGATACACTTTGAACTGAAAGACAAGATGTTTGTCTTGTATTCACTCTGTCCAGCAGGATGTGCAACCATCACCACAAGGTCCCATGAAGAATCCACTTATTTACTGTGTGGTGTTTAGAAGAATATTAAGGTCATCCAGTTCTGATTAATAGAGGACTGGACATGATGTACAGTTTTGTCCACTCAGTGTTTACATACAGTGATACAGAGTGTATCATGTTGTATCACCCTGTGAACTGGCTGTCTGATCTAATTAGCTTGACAGAATGTGTGTTTATCACTGTAGCTTTTTGTTAACTTTAACCCAGTGAGAACCCATTTATTAAGAAGCAGACCTTTAGGAAATTGATATGTTTTAAATTAAAAACTAAACAGGTCAGTCTACCCCTGTGGCAACTGAGCCTGTAGCTGTGTGCTTTTAGTGATTTCATGACTTTGTCACTGGCTGTTTGTTGCCTCTTATGTACTGATCCAAGCAACAAAAAAAAACAACCAAAGTTTTAAATGTATACTTCAGGCACTCCTTGGAAATAATACATTTGAAAAAATAAATGGGGCCCATATGCTCTGGTCACTCTGGCATGCACACAGATAAAAAATAGACATTGTTTGTAATTTATTTTAAAGAAATGCAAAAACTATTGTTCTGCTAAAATTTAACACATTTTCAAGTATGTAGTAACAGTGAAACAGGTTTACCTCAATGTAATCATTCCTCCTGTTCATACTGACTATTAAAAGAACTTTCAATGGAAGTGATGGAGGACTAAATCCACAGTGTGTCCACACAGTCATTTAAAAGTAGATGATCAGCTTCTATTGAGCTTCATCAGTGTGAGTTAGTCATATCAAGTGATATCTGACACATTTACAGTCTTTTTAGCATCAAATTCCCTCTTAGTGTTTCCCTGTTGAGCTGTGGTGGAAGTATAGTAACAAAAAGACTTTGCTACTAAAAACACTGTAACGTTGAAACATAGAAGATGAAGATTTGACTCATTTGAACTTTGAAATACATATTTGCACAGAAGGAGGACTGTTGATTTTTACAAGTAAGTACATTATGAAGTAATCTTCTAATGGTCACTATTAACAGGATGAATCATCATGGCAAGAAAAACATGTCAATGTTCATTTGGGCTCCTGACTGTTGTTTTAGGACACACTTTTCCTTTGAATAAGTCATCTAAATTCTACAGTTTGATTTATATTCTCTCAGATCTGGTTGTTACATCATACTGTTGGAAATCAAATGTGTTTATAGTTGTTATGAACAGCTTCACTCAAAGGTGGAGTGAAAAGCTGACTGTCACAGAAAGGGGACAGTTAGACATGATATGCTTTAAATACAGAGATAACTGCACAAGTCTTTCATGGAAGGCAGTCACAGTGTTGCACATGAAAAGTGACAGAATGAATACAAACTGGGGTTAATGGTCCACCATCTGACACGCATGTCTGAAGAAGTATACAGCTCTTTAAAGGAAGATGCGTCAAAATCTGTGTAAATTCCTGACTGAAAACTGTATGCACAGAGACAGAAATGGATGTATTGTAAGTATTGATTCACAAAGAGTTTTATTTCCTCTCCCACAGCAGATGGATGCAGACACATCCCTAATCACTTACATGCATATTGACATCTCTGTGAGCTGTTGCCTATAGACTGTCAATAAAAAGAATGAAGTACAATTTTAGCAATGGTGTTGGTTTGATGAGCCACAGCAGCTGCAACATCACACAACATATCTCATATTATCATTAATTAATCACATGTACATCATTAAACATCAGAAAGGTAATTATTTGTTTAATTTACAGCACACATATTCATACAGTTTACATTATGATTCACAATAAATGATCAAATTAAATAAATACAGAGAAAAAAAGATGCATCCAGTATAAATAAAGATAATGATAATACTGATTAAACCAAACACACCATTGGTCTATCCAGTTGTTGTTTTCAATACACATTGCTATATTGAAAATGCCAATAAAATGTATTCAAATTTAACATCTGCTTTACTGAAAGATAATTTACAGGCATGACTGAGCCCAATACTAAGCCTTCTATATTTTCATATATGAAATCTTCACACTGCTATGATGTGCTAATCACATGCATTAGAGTAAAAATAACCCACACCACAACATTAATGCATGAGATTTCCAGTCCTGTTTATTACTACTATAGCTCTTTATTTTGACTTAACATGATACCAGGGCCCTGTTCCATAAAGCAGGATTACCAAATAAGCCAGGTTTATTCCGTTAGTCTGGCTCATTTTCCAGCAGATTCGGTTCCATAAAGCAAGCTCAGCATAGTTCAAGCTCAGTTACCATGGCAACTTATGCTGGCAAACTAACCTGGTCCTGACCAGGCTAATTGTCAGGCTTAGCCTGAGTTGCTACTTATCCTGAAAGAAAAGAGATGATTTAACATATTATATGGCTTCATTAATCACCATCAATTAAAAAGAAAAGTTCACATAAAGTCGATTTAATAATAGCCTAATCATATAAATATATATACACATATATAGTCAACTTAATACTCATATATATACATTCATACATAGCCCTATATAGTCGAGTACATAGTCAACTTAATTATATATATGTATGTATTTGTGTCTGTGTGTGTGTGTTCATAATATTGAACATTGAGGCCTGACAGAATAATAGCCTCATAAATATGAACAACTGCAAAAATATTTGGACAAGAGATGTAATATTTAAATCCATATGTCTTTAACTGGTAGGAAGCGCTGTTTTAAAGGTATTGGTTATTGATTAGTACATTTAAAATAATGTCTAAGAAGTAAACTCAGACGTGTTTAGTGGATGCATGTCTAGACGTTTCTCTTTTTCTGTAAATTGATCAAGGTCCAGTCTATATAACGACCTCATCCCATGAACTGTTTCTCAGGTAGTCAAGGCGTGTCCCTTCATTGAGGAGATGAACATGACAGAGCTGCCAAAGTACACAGTGCACTGCAACAAGAACACACCTTCAGAGACAGATCAGACCAGTGGCGGCTGGTGACACAAATGTTTGGGGGGGCGCAGTTTGATGGTTGGTGGTCCTAGGGTTAGTGTCAAACAAACCGTAGCACCACTTCATACCGCAGCAAAAAAATAAAAATAAGAAAGAAAAAACAATCTAAAAACAACACAACACACTATAATGTCCCCTGGTTTGTCCCAGTATAGTATCTCTGACCCACAGAGAGAGGAATTAAAAATTATAACCAGACATGATAAAATGCCCATTTCACTCACATCACCTAAAGATACCAGCAGTTAAAGCAGAGTTACCAATAAGGTAATATGTTTAAAAAGAGACACCACCTATATTTTAGTTATTGTGTCTTCAGTCCTGATTTTACTGTAATCTGTTAGTTGTTGCAATACCTAAACATGACAATAGATGGCGCATTAAGCACTATACACTGCTGTGATTAAGCATAATTTATGTAACTTCTTATTTTAATAATGAGATGTACCCCAAATTAACTGTAATAATCTACTACCTGATCTTTTATATGTCCTGTTGGAGCTGCTGGATGCAGCCACTGATATGGACTGAATCTATGTTCCTCTTCTGGAGCTTGGCATGAAGGAGGTCCACATGTGGCCAGAAGTGGCCAGCTGCAGAAAGAGCTCAGCAATGCCAAGTCTGCTAAAAACAACTTAGCTCCATACTATTGTCTTGATGGCTGAAGCTACTTTAGTGTTTGCATTTTTTCAGAGAGATGTTTTAGGTCTCGTTCACCTGTCGTTGTCCACAACGTTTCGGTGGTGACACTTTAAATGAGCAAACAGATAAAGCAATAAGCTCCGTTTATCATAACAGCAGCGGGAGAAGCTCAGCAATTTCCTACCAGCCTTTCACTTGGATTTTATTTATTGTTTTTTGTGATCATATGTTTAAATTCTTCATATGTTTCCAGCAGAAGTGTGTGCTGCTCTGTGGCTCTTTTGTGGTGGATTTTGTCATTGTGAATCTGTTTGATCTGTGTTAGACGTCATGGGCTGCTTGTGAATGTGAAGCGCCGCTTTTCTGAGCTTGCTTTATGGAAAGGATCCCAGATGACACAGATGTCAGTGTCAGCAGTATTGTTGTCATTGTAGACCTGGTAGATGTTTTGTTGTGCCATCAAATGACGTCAGAACACACCACCGGAAATCAGAAGTCAGCTAGACTGCCACAGCTCTGGCTGAGAGCTACAATAGGCTCAGTAATTGTGTTTCACTTTTTAAATAGAGAGTGTGATACAGTGAGAATTAGTCATTAGTCATGCTCTATCACTTTTGAGAGAGAAAGAAAAATGTTTACTTGGATCATATAATGAATATGTTGTTTGTTATTTAGATCAGGTATTTGGCATACTGTCCTGCAGTACAGCCTGACTCAGCAGCGTTTGTGAAACTTATTGATCAACCAGGCTGAAGAATTCTTCTATACATCAGTCTATCATGTTGCTAAATCAGAATAAACAACAACAACAATAAGGAATTTCATATTACATTGGTTTTAATGATATATTTTAATTGGTCGGGTATCATATATAAACTCAAAATTCCTTCAGATAGAGGAAGCCCAGGTTATTTTGTCCTTTGTTCTTGTCTGTTCAGAAAGGTATCTTTATCAGCTTTGCAGAAGCACAGTACAGAGAGGGTGTGTCTTAAGAGTGATATTATATTATATATTATATTAAGTACAAGAAAATGGATGAATGTCACAAATGTTCTTGAATCACTCATCATGCATATATGGAGTTAGATTTGTTTCATAATGACATGTGTGTGCAGATCTATAATCTGTGTGTAAATGTGTAATCTGTAAATATAAACACCTTCCACAAATACAAAAAAAAAGATGTGTATACTCACAAAAATATTGTGCAAATATAAAACTGGTCTGCAAATACACAAACAAATTCCACAAATTAAAAAAAAATCTGTGAATACATTAAATTAATTTACAAAAAATGAAAAGCATTTGTGAATATCTTCCTAACATTTACAACTTTCAAACAGGCATTTGTGAACTCAGTTTTTATTTGTGGATCTCAGTTCTACGCTTGTGGATTTGCTTTTTACACACACAGAGTTTTGAATTTTTTTTTATTTATTTTTTTAATAATCAGCGTTAAGTGACATGCATTGTTTCATGTTAATGTCATATACAGTGATTATTATCAGCCACCTCATCCTTTATATTTTTCATTCATTCTTTCAGATGGGTAAAAGTCCCAAAGCACTTCACATCTTATTAGTAGTGTTGATAACTGCGAACTGAAGAAGCAGCCAAGCCACCGCTTTAGAGAGCTGAACGTGGCCCACAAGCATCCTAGTGCCTTTCATACTAAAACAGAAATGTATACGAAAGTGTGTGCTAGATAATATACATAGAACAAATAAACACACACTAATAATCACTGTACGACATTAACATGGAACCATGAATGCACATCACTTATCGCTGATTGTTTAAAAAAAACGAAAAAAGCTCATAGAAAGATTGCGTGCTCTTACTTTGAAATGCGGAAAGAACTGTTGAGGAATATGCAACATAATTTAGACAATTGTTTTTGTCATATGTTATAATAATTGACAGACCTCACACTAGGTGTCTGTCCGGGGGGGGGGTGCGATCGGTGTAATAAGCGGCAACACAGAATTATAAGGACGCTTTGCTCTCACACGCGCTGCATTTATAGTCACACAAACACACACACACACGCGCGCTGTCACTCACTGGTGCGCACTCTTGCTCGTTCACTCCAGATTCCGGGAGAATACGTCTCATTTGCGGGCGTCCGTTATCTATTTTTGTAAAATGCTGCCACACTGCTGATGTCTTTGACATGGTAGAGGAGGACGCTCACAATTAAATAAATATTCAGCAAACCACCAGACCAAGGCCTTCTAGTACTTTCTTCAATCTGTCTCCAGTGGGTTGGGCTTACCCAAAAAAAGGGGAATTCAATTCTGAAGACAGACTCTTACCTGTTAAACAGGGGTGCTCTGAAAACACCCCCATTAGCAATTAGTGCTTTCCACCTGATGAAATTAACACGGCAAAAAATCAACCAATCAGGATTTTGGTCGAGCCAGAACGTATCGACCAATAAATCGACTAGTCGACTGGGAGATTACAGCTATAATGTTCATACAGTGGATCTCATTTAATATAGAAGGGAAACTAGCTGGTACACACAGACAGTAATCAGCACCACAGCAGGCTGGACAGCTCCACCTCAGACCACCCCAGATTTACTGTACACAGGAACAGGATCCCATAGTGCAGACATTTACACCAGGTTCATTATTATGAATTTCCTGAAAAACAACTTCGAGCTGTTGTTCAAATAAGAAAATCTCTCGCATTTGGTTGGTCTTTGAAATAACACATTTTCACCTTTAGTAGCGAACTATAAAGGGAGCAGGTTGAAGACTTTGTAACAAGAGGCTGTGGCCCTCGATGTTTAAGCAGATATCAGCGGTATCGGTGCACACATGTTGGCTGATAGCTAATAATAAATTTAAAAAATAAATTTTGGTCACAATTATTTAAAAAAGGGGATAAAGGTTCTATAGAACCTTGGCAACCAGTCCTAAATGACAAATGATGACTGTGACACTTACCAACAGTCAATGTTGGTTTGTTAAGCAACCTAACCTAACCAAAATTACCCTTACTAGGTCATTAACTACACCCTTAGCAGGTAGAGGTAATATACAAGCAGGGCCGCCTTAACCTAATGTTAGGCCCCGGGGCTGAGAGGTTCTGTAGGCCCTCCATCCGCTCGATTTATAGAGTCTCATTTTTATAAAGTGTAATATCTAGGTAATCTACATCCAGTGGCGGCTGGTGACAAAAATGTTTGTGGGGGCAGTTTGATGGTTGGTGGTCCTAGGGTTAGTGTCAAACAAGCCGTAGCACCACTTCATACCTCTGCAGAAAGGAAAACCAATCTAAAAACAACACAGCACACTATAATGTCCCCTGGTTTGTCCCAGTATGGTATCTCAGACCCACAGAGAGAGGAATACAAATTATAACCAGATATGATACAATGCCCATTTCACTCACATCACCTAAAGATACCAGCAGTTAAAGCAGAGTTATCAATAAGGTAATATGCTTAAAAAGAGACACCACCTATATTTTAGTTATTGTGTCTTCAGTCCTGATTTTTACTGTAATCTGTTAGTTGTTGCAATACCTAAACATGACAATAGATGGCGCATTAAGCACTATACACTGCTGTGATTAAGCATAACTTAAGTCAGTTAGTCCGTCCAAGCCACGCCCCCCAACTCTGTAGTTCTGCAGAGAAGTGTGCTGTTTTTTTCCGGCAACAGCGACAGGTGAAGACTGCACGCAAGAAGTAGGCAGGGAGAGAGGGGGGCGGATGCAGAACTAGACATGAAGGCACCTGATTGGTTTTTGGTTTCGGTGTGAAGAGCATGGATTGGTCGGAGTTTTATCAGTCCTGTGGCTGTCACAGAGGTCTGATTTTTTCCGTTCCTTTTTCTAAAGTCATAATGTACTGATACCTCTGATAATAGAAGGACCATTTCACCCAGTATAACAAAAAGTGCTTCTGAACAACATAACATACCCTATCTTTAATAACAGGAATGCAGCTACTACCTGATCTTTAGTATGTCCTGTTGGAGCTGCTGGATGCAGCCACTGATATGGACTGAATCTATGTTCCCCTCTGGAGCTTGGCATGAAGGAGGTCCACATGTGGCCAGATGTGGCCAGCTGCAGAAAGAGCTCAGCAATGCTAAGTCTGCTAAAAACAACTTAGTTCCATGCTATTGTCTCGATGGCTGCAGCTTGCTGTTTGCATTTTTTCAGAGAGATGTTTTAGGTCTTGTTCCCCTGTCGTTGTCCACAACGCTTCGGTGCTGACACTTTGAAACAGCAAACAGATAAAGCAATAAAAGGAATAACTCACACTGCATCCAGCTAGCCAGCTCTGTTTATCATAACAGCAGCAGGAGAAGCTCCGGGTCTCAGCTTGTCCTCCATCACCTGCTGCTGCTGAAGCCGGTCCGGTCTAAACTGCTCTTATTGTCTTCTAGTTAAAGTATTGTGAAATTATGTTTTTGTATAGAAATGACCAAATAATCTTTAATTTCCGCGGTTCCACTTTAACGTCATCTCCTGAAACTACAGCTGACGGGAGGGCATGAATGACAGCCAGAACTGTCCAATCACATTACATTAAAAGACTTAAAACATCAACAATTCTCCCCCGGAATAGTTTGCATCCTGGTCCTCTCTCTGGGGCTCGTGTGCTCCCCCCTCTTCCTCCCCTCCACTGCTGTGGGCGGTCCCCTGCTCCTCTCCAGCTACATCCACTTGCACGGCCTGCGCCTTCTCCGCTCCCTCCGGTGTGTGATAGCGAGCTTCCCCCGGTGCTGGGTCCATCTTCAGCAGCAGCATTTGGATCAATCAGCAGCCACGTAACGTGCGTTCAGGCCCCTGAACTTCGGAGGCCCCTGGGCTTGAGCCCAGGTAAGCCCGTGCATTAAAGTGGCATTGTATACAAGCTATCATAAGTCACTTTTACAACAGTAATATGGTTTGTTAGACAACCTATTTAGTCTTATAGACTGTATCTATAGGTACTTTGTTTGTATAGCTAATCAAATGGATGTAGGAGGAACCGTAGAGGACTCAGAATCCTGATATTTCTTTTATCCTGATATTTTCTTTACGCTTGCATGAGCTTGAACAGAAAGATGTCTGGCTGTGTAAGAGGAAAGGGACTGGAGGCAGCTCACAGTATCTACTGAGAACCAATATTTGTCAAACGTCTGGAGTCTCTGGAGTGTTTACAGGGCTCAAAGTTAGCACCAGCCACAAGCCAAATACTGGTAAAATATGCAAGTGGCTAGTAGATTTGCTTCACTCACTACTAACCACTTGGCTGATGGACAAAAAAGTTCATTTTAACCCTGAATGTGTTACATTCTGCAAGGTTGGTAGTAACTGTGTGCGTGTCTGTTTGTGTGCTTTTCTAGATAACTGGAGTTAATGTGAGGCCAGTTATACAGAGATGTCAATCCCTTCAAGTTAACGACAACTCTACAATGATGGGGATTTAAAGGAGGTGAGTGAGCATGGACCTATATTTATTATCTAACTCTTCTGATTCAATATATTTCATTGTTTTGTTGCTACATTAACTTGTTACTTAATTCACACAAAATACACTTAAAAACTACCCACTGTTTACTATGTGTCTAGAATCCAGAAAATAACATAATTTAATTTAATTTTTTTTTAAATTCAGTCAGAAGATCTAATTTAATAATGTAAACAAAAAGATTCACTGCCATATTGCCTGTGTCACATGAACTTTACCCTCTGCAAATAATGATATTATTAGGATTAGGATTAATCAAGTTCTTGAGTCATTAAAACAAGTCTCTTGATTCTCCTCAGATTGATGTACTCATTATTTCTTAAAATTGTGCCCAATGAACACTGTCAGGCAATGGTCAAAACTCAGAGATCAGATCACTCACAGTGTATGTAGCGTTGTAGCATCTTTTCCTTTCTTTGTTTTTTGTCATTAGTTCAGCCATGGTTTTTACTAGTTGTTACAACTCTCCTCTAAAAGATAAGGCTGGTGATTTTCTATATTTTTCAACAAATCTCATGTGTAGAGCCAAACCAGAAAAGAACTCATCCTACTTAAACATATTATGTGTGTATCCAAACCCTGATATATGCTGTAGACCTCTGGTGTCCAAAAACGATTAAAAACACATCAGTGAGCCACACCACTGCACTGGGTGACATGTTCCTTCATTCTGAAGTTTGGTTACTGCAGCTTGTTTAGATTTCAAAGAGTAAAAATAGCAACAAGATAGTAAACTGCCACTGTGCATACGTGCAGAAACACAGTTGAGTTTACAGAGCTTTACTTTTCAGGTGACTTCATTGTTGGTTTGGCTCTTTGCATTAGACTTAGACTGAAAATATAGAAAAATGCCATCCTTAACCTTTAAATCAACACAAATCATAAATACCTATACACTACCTGCCAATGAAATGAACTTTCAGCCTCTGTCCAATGTTGAAGTAACTAATATTGCTACTATTAGTTATTTTCTAACTATTGTAAGTTGAGATAGTGACACCTAGTGGTTGTTACGGGTTTGCTGATGTAGGTCTAAGTGGCTCCTCTCAGTATCACAGGAAATAACCTTTGTATTGTTTTCTAAGCTTTAAACAGGAGGTGGTCACACATGACATGTAAAGTGTTTTAGGTTATCTGTGTAAATCAGCAACTTCTGCATCTTATGTCATTGTCAGTATGTAATGTCATTTTGTGTTCATTCATCATTCATAGTTCATTGTTTGCTCAAGGTGTGATCACACTACCTTCCACAGCTCCATACTAGCTTTCCAAGAAAGGGCTACAGCTACTACAAGCCATTTTGGATAGCTGACTGGGAGAATACTGTGAATGATCTTAAAGAGGCCATCCCTAACTTAGACCACTGTTGGACAAATTAGGTAAGGCTGGTTTGTTAGTCCTGATGATTGACGAGGCTGGCACTGGTGTGTTTTTCGGTGCCAACACTAGACCAAACCTGAAGCTCCTAACTGGGCCTGATAAGCACCCCTAAAACCTAGTCAAGTCCAGGAGCAATCCATTAGTCCAGTAGTAATTTGTCACCAGTCTGTACACTCTACCATGACTAGCTATCTACTGTAAGTCCAGTTTGAAATCAAGACTTTAGTAATAGGTTAACTCTTTAATTCATGTGAGACACTTAGTCTATTTATGTAGAGATGCTGTAAAAATAATCTTAAGACTAAGCAGTCTAAAGCATCAGTCTCCCATCCTCAGTGAGGAATATGACAGGAGAAGATAGGTGTGAAAGATATGATTCACGCTTCTTTCACAGTCAACTGGTTGTTTCAGTCCCCACCTCCTTCACACATCCCACCACTGAGCTGTTCCCTTCTATCTGTCTGTCTATTGTAGGCTTCATAGGCATGCACAAACACAGGATTTAATTTGAGAGTGTAAGAAAGCCGCTTTGAAACTCTGCAGAAGCGAAGCAGGTACTGAGATGGAGAGAGAGAGAGCGAGAGAGAGGAGAGACAGGGAGAAGCAGGTTAAGCCCACGCTCTTCTCTTCTCAACCCTGCAGTAAAGGCTGAGCTGAATCATAACAGTCAGTGGGCGACAAGAAAAAAAAAATCCTTTCCACGCAGATTCTGACGTACATCTCTAGTCGATTGGGGGTCGTAAGGATGGGATGATGGAAGAAAAGGGAAGCGAGGGAGTTGTGCATAGCCTCCGGCAGTGCTTAGTCTTGCCCTCTCCCTCTCTCTATGGGATTTTAATGGCTGTTTTGTCTCCTCATAAAATCTATCCAGCTGGATGAAATCCTCACGACTTTCTTTAGAACACAAGTGGAGTTCACTGACAGACATTTGCGTCAAGGAATGAACTGTTTGTAGCAAATAGCTGTACAGCTAGGTGTGCAAGAGAAAGGCTCCTCTCTGTCAGAGAGCTCTTATAGAATGATAACTGTAAACACACTGTACACGAATATAAAGTCGGAGCAGTCAGTTGACATTTAATGATAGCGCTATGAAACTCTACGAAAAGCCTTGCTACCACTGTACTTCCTTAGAAAACTCTTTTGGGGGTTTGTGGAAAGCTCCATGTAGAGCCTCTTTGCTTTTTTACTACTACTGACAAGAGCAGATGGTTTATTTCCAGTAGTGAGCTCTGGAAACCAGTCCTCCCCAGTTCAGAGTTGAACAGTGATCTATATCCTGACATCTAAAAACCTCATACATGATAATGCAGACATGTTGAGCACGTGTTATCACAGTGGTGAGTATGATCACATCTTAAGTGATGACTGTGACTAATGGTTTAAGTTGGAAGGAGTGCATTATACTGCTGCAGTAGTGGGTGTAACTAATGAAGTCATCAGACATTTTTCAGCTATCAAACCTTCTTATCCAATCAGTCTCTCGCCTCATAACTGGTAGGAAAAAAAACAAGATTTGTGTCCATGTACACAAATATAGAGTTACATTTTGCGACTATTTCACAAACTGTCATGATACTAGTTTGGCATAAACAAATATTTAATACGATTTATTAAATTTTGATTCTTTTATCTGCTTTTCCTTCCTGAGGTGGATGTGCACAGTAGGGAATGCAGGTGTGTCATGTTTATGGGTGTCCTGAACATGGTGCACCTTGCTTTGCCACACAGCTTCCATCACAGATGGATCTCCTTTGGGTTAGAAAGCTGTAATCAGGTGGATGTTGATGGCTGGCCTCCACAGCTTCATTTTTCTCGCACTCCCTCTCCTTCATGCCTGCAATTAAAGCCTCTGTGGACCTTTCTCAGGACAGAAATAATATGTTGAAAAATCTAATTTTAGATATAAAAAAGGCAATTTAATGTAAACTACAAACATCAAGATACAATCTTTACAAACATGCCAGGAATGAAAGAAAAGGTATTTTTTCCTTCTAGACACATTATAAGAAGATATGGGATAACAAAAGAACTGAAGGTATTTACATGATGTTGAGATTGCTGAGCAATCAGCTGATACAGCTGGTATTTATTGGCTGTTTCGTGACACCTCCTCCTGCTCCTGAAGATGGTGTCACACTAACACAGAAATCTTGAAACTGAAAATATGCGTCTGACCTTTTTTCTTATTTTACAACAGTGCAACATAATATACATTCTCGTTTCAGAGAATAAGGTGAAGGTCAATCATTAATAATTGTGTGATATAGAGCAAATGCATTAGTAGTACCAAAGACATCACCACATTACTTGTAGTATCTCCTAAAATCTCATATCACAGTTTTAACACCACCTGAGAATAAAAATGATAAATGTTTTAGCTGAGCAACAGGAAGTCACCATGGTAACCAGTCACCACGATCCTGTGTAAGATAACAAGTTAATAATTAACTTCATGCAGTGTCAAACGGTAACCATATTTACAAAATAGGATGCTGACAGTGTTAGCTAACTAACCTTAGCATTATCCCTCATAAGTTGGTGAGTTCTACTAGATAACTACACTGTCTAACAACAATGAACACTCATCAGATGTTGCTTTTCAATTGAAGCCAACATGCTTACTGATTTGTAAGTTAAGAACATTAGAAACATTAGAAACATGACTTAACAGAACAGTTAAACAGTAGCTGAATCTCTGATGATGTGTGGTCTGTACAGAGCTGATGAGGAAGCTGTGTTTAACATAGAAACCACACCAGCCTCACACTGTCCTGGCTTTAAAACCCCATTCTGAACTTCATTATATCACGAAGAACATAACCCTACAACCTTATCCCCTAAAATGAACCCGCACATAATGAAGTTCTTCTATTATAGAGGCAGCACTACACAGTTATTCACAATGATGAAAAATGATGAAACAAAACTTAATAAGCCAAAACAAATAAAATCATTAAATGAGGACCGCTTAGAATCATTAGTACCTAGTGTTGTAACTCTGATGTTATCATTTATTAAACATCACTCCACAGCATTTAGCAGTAAACTAACTTATCCAAGACTCCGAAGAACTCTCTGAGAATCTACTTTGAATGGGTGTGGTAACTGTCAATCATTTTTTTAAGTTGGCCAATAATAGGCTTACAATCCTTTGTCAGTGAAACACTCATTTCAGCAAATATGCCACCTGAACAAGCTGTCAATCAGTTATTAATTCAGGGGGAAGTTTAGGCCTATAGTACAGGGATTTCCATTGCTTTGCAGATTATTATTGCTTTATGCTTCATTCAATTTAACCAAAGAAGTTGATACAGCAGGCTAACAATAAATATTCATAAGACCATTACTTTCACATAATGTTAGCCTCGGGTTCACAATAAGTGTGCTTAAAATGTTGATCAAAAAGCTTTCTGTCTGTTGATAGGGTGATCCTTTGACTAGTGCAAAGAAGACATTTCTGGCTTGACATGTGATTCTCAATACCACAAACATGTAGTGTAAATCATATACTGATGTGATAAATACCATAATGTGTGGCTGCTACTATTCTTGGCTCATCCACAGCCTGGTTGACTCACATCAATTTATATAATGATCATATTTATTCATCACTGTTCAGAGAAATGTAGAGCACTGATATAAACTGAATAATAAACATATATTCATTACATGACTAAATTAAATGGTTAACCTGAATAATGTTTGTTTTTATAATAGCTACACCTCTTTTGCCTTCCACCACTTGCTAGAGGAATACAAATAAAATTATAAAATAACTTAACTAAAGAGTGTGCCAAATCATTTATTGCACCTAATAAAGTGTAAATTTACATTCTGTTTAGAAAATCCTCAGATATGTGGGCACTTTTCATTTTTTCTTTAAAAATGGTAAAGCTTCAATCACATTTAGTTTTATATTAATTGTTGTAATTGAATGTCAAAAAAGAAACGAGTGAGCCAGCAGTATTGTAGATATATTCTAACATTATTAACCCATTTTTTTTATTATTAATCTTCTGTGCCCTCATCTTACCATGGATCAAAGTGTGGTCCCTGTTTGTACCTTTGATTGGCACTTTGAATAGACAGGGAGCTGAGAACAGTGGTTTATAGCAGAATCATTGACATTACAGGTTAGAGTACGATCACAATTACATTTTGCTTTTAGTGAAGTTGTGCTTCGTGCATATCACACCCAAGTTCACATATCCAAAGGTGCTAACTATCTGTCAAAGAATGGACTGAGTTAAAAATCCGACCTACAAGTTCCTCTTTAACTGCCTAATCTGTCTCTTTTATCCAAGAGAGCTATTTCAAAATGAGTCTTATGAATGTCATAGAGGTTGATAGCATGTTTATCCAATTCAAATCCATTATTGAATCCACTTATCAAATCAGATTCCTTTTAAATCCATAATTGAATGATATTAGGTATTTGCATATGTCTAATAAGCTTTTGTTGTGTGGGAAGCCCTTCAGTTTTTAGTGGCAGCCTAATTAATGTTTACAACCATTACTTACGTACAACCTGAATTTAGCAGATGCAGCTTCCTGTACAGTGGGCCTCTTTACTACTAGTCAATTACAAAGATCAGTTCACCTTTCTTCACAAAGAGAAAATAAGAAACCGTTCTCTCTCTCTCTCCATTCAAATAAACTTTTTTTTTTATTGGTCTAGGTTTGATCATTTTTGACTAACTGTTGACTTTGACAACATATCTAGAAACAGTATAGATATGACATTACTTATCCAGCAGAAAAATAATTCTGTGAATGGGAAACAAAAGTGACAGTGAGTGCTGCACTAATCATGTTCATTAGTTTAAAACGATTCAGTGTAGTTACATATTGTAGCAACTTTTGAGGGTGTATGATAATTTTTTAATGATTATGATAATCTGTTTTTCATTGTTTGTCAGTACCAAACAATTGCATCTCTCCCACCTGCTCCCCTAAAAAAGAAAAAAAACAGAGTCATTGATAGTGTTAGCTTAACCCTAGTCCCTGGCTCCATAATGGTTTGTAAGAAATGAGTTAGCATCAGAGCTTAACAAATCCAGAATCTGGAAAATGGAACAAAATGGGACATTCATTCTCCCTTCATAGCTCTCCTGGTGATCCTCTGACTTTTCATCTAGTGCGATAATGAGGTCACAAATTCAGTGTTTCTAAAACTTAAGTTCATGACCAAATACATTACCATCAGGGTCAGCTGTAGTTTGTATTTAGTGCTAATAAGCAAATGTTAACACGCTTAGATGGTAAAGATGGGAAACATACCTGCTGAACTATGGTTGTATAGTGTGAACCTTGTTATCTACACCAAAAAGGATTTAAAAAAGCAAAAGATGAATTTCTATTTGACACATAATGATAAAAAAAAAAAAAAAAAAAGAACTTTTTCTGGAGTGCTGGCTCGCTGCTTCATTTTCAACTAGTCAGTTCTTAGATTAAAATGTCCCACTTACTTTCTAATAATGAGATTACATTTTAGGCAACCAGAGAAACTGGATGATCCCAGCTAGTAGGGTTTATGTTTGTGATGCCCCAATTAGTGATTTTAGTCCTGGTTTGATATTCCTGAAGATAAGAGCCTTGGGGGACAACTAATAGGTTACTGGGACCTGATGACCGAGTGAGATCCACTGATTTTAGACTTACTCTATTTTTAATAGAAATGTTATATAATGCTGTTGCAGCCCATCTCCTCCCCTTCGTGTGAGCTGAATCGAACAAGTGAAAGCACTAAGCAATAATGGCTTCTCCCTGAATTCACCTTGGACTGTCCTTGGATACCAGCATTCATAATGTTGTGCACACTGTATGTTCAGACCTTGTGTGATATGCAGTGATATAAATATCTGAGAGCAGCTGAAGTGGATTCACTCAGCAACAACGGTCATCAGCCACAGCAGGTTACAACCACTGTAAAGGCATACATTCTGTCCTTCATTCAATTTAGTATTTGTTCTTCAAGCAATCGTAATCAAGTTCCAGCTGATCTTCATCTGAAGCACTTTTAAAGAGAATTTACAGGAAAAGGTAAAGGCGCAAAGGTTTACCTGGATCTGGCTTTCAACAGTCAGTCACATGAAGCCTATCTCAGCTGAAGGTTAGGTGAGTCTGTTAAGGTTTCCATTGCAAACTGTAGGATTTTCATGGATGCAAACATCCTAATGTCAAGAAAAAACAGAAATTTAAGGCAAGTAGAGTCAAATTGGACTGCTGCTGGAGGGTAGACAAGTGTACAGTAGTTGCTGTGGTTAATGCAGGCATGTACTCAAACTGAACATGCACTCCCATTTATTTCAGTGAGTACATGGAAAGATGCTCACTGCTGACCCTGTCTCATTCACTTTACAAAGGGTTTTTCTAAGCCAGTTTCAGAGAGTTTGGGACTCGTTTGATTATAACAGCAAAGTGAAACGATGAAAGCAACAAAGAAGAAGAGTTGCTGATTGGCTCACAAAGGGTTCATGACAGTTATATACTTTATAAGAAGATGTTTAATTTACAACTGGTGGAATTCAACTGGCGGTTGTCAGCCCACTATGACTGGCTACACTGTGAGTAGGTTTATGGGAATGGTCTTGGCTGTGAAGTTAAGGTTCATCAATACCTCCACTAATTTACTACAGTACACATGTGATTTACTACTCTTTAACAAAAGTGCTGCCTGCATGTGACATCATGTTTCACAAATGAGTGTTGCCTTTCTTGTTATCAGAATATCATCGTACAGTAACTTGAGTCTCAAATTTCCTGCAATATAATATAGATAGAGGATATACTGTAGAAGCTTAGCAGGCCACATACATGCTTTTATAAACAATGTAATACAACAACCCGGACTCATGCAAGCAGTCCCTTCCCTTCTCTGTACTGTCCACATTTATATCTCTACTATGGCCCATATGCCACTAAAAGACTAGTGACTTGTGACATGACTGAAATTCTATTCTATTTTAGAAGAGCATTTTAGAGGAGGGGTTATTATATACAATTATTTTCAGCTCAAACTGAAACTATGGTTATGGTTGCTTGGTGCAGTTAGTGCTTTTTGTGTTTTTGGACTTTGCCAGTCAGATAGCGAGCTACATACGACATCCACATTTTTTATCCAGCCTACAAAACTCAGATTGGTCAATTGCTTCTCCCACAGTAAAAATGTAAAGCATATGATGATTCAGAGGTCTGGAACCAGGCCAGTCATGGTCCATGAGTGTTTTGTTTTATTAATACACTCAAAGAAATAAAGAGAGTTTGTTCTGGTCATGGCTCAGATATAACATCCAAGTGTTCCAATGAGCACCTCTCTTGCCTGGCTGCTGACAGGCTGTCAACTGAAGTGTTGTCACTGGACAGCAGTGGAGAAAGCGTGTGTGCTTCAAAAAGTAGTTTAGCCGACTGTGTGTTGGAGCAGCAAACAGAGTCATGCTCACACTGTTCCAATCAACCTCCATATATCCATTACAGTTTTTGTAATTTCAGCATTTTTAGACAAGACAGCATTTTTAGAAAAGACTCACATTTTAGTATATATAATTGGATTTGGGACACAGTTACAGCAAGAATGTGAATGAAGAAAATACAGTATCTACAGTATATACAGTACAGTATCTATCTAAATATATTATCTATCTACAATATCTGATAGCTGTATGACATATAAGAAAGAAGCTGCATCAGTATCATGGCTCATATTCAGACATAATCAGGTTGCATAAAGAAAAGTCTCCTGCCTTTGCTGTTTATAGATAGCGGTTTCTATGGTACTGACTGAATATATTTTTTAGCATCCAATGGATAATGCATTTAATATGTGTGTGTGTGTGTGTGTGGGTGGATGGTCGTTGTGTCTAACTGGTGGGACACTGGTGCTAAATTGTGTGGAATGCAGATGTGTAGTGAGTATTGTCCATTTAAAATATTTGTTCACTACTGTCTGTTTCACATACTATTGTGGTTACCATGGTGACACATCATATCTCTTTTTGGTAATGTATGATGCAAGGAGAGACGGAAGGAGAGAGAAGTGGAGGGGAGAGAAAATATATCACTCACACACACACACACACACACACACACACACACACACACACACACACACACACACACACACACACACACACACACACACACACACACACAGTGTTCTTCTCCATCTCAGGGGAATACATTTGATTCATGTTGCAACCCAGGAGACAAAAAGTGGATTCAAATCATGATGTCAAAGTGTCATAATCATGACATCACTATCAATAAAATATCACCTGTGTCATTTCACCTTTAAAATATATGTGTGTCAGTGCAACCCAGTCTCACAGCAAAACGTATCACAGTTACGTTGGTCCACAGTGTAAAACTGAGATGGCTACGTTTCTCTGCCCTATTCTTTTCTATAGGACCGCGTTCACGTCACGTGACATTCAAGTTTTTGTCTGCCAAAAGAAAACAATTGGCTGCCATTCATTTAATTCTCAGTGTAAAATGTAATATTTTAAGATAGTTTCTGCATTAAAATGTGTTTTGATGACATTTCTAGTGAGAAATATGCATTTTGTTTTCACAGTCTCTGTTCAGTGAATGTATATGATGTCTAGTTTATCACTTATTACCAAGTAGTTTTCAAGTGTCGCCACAAAATTGTAGGAATACAACGTTTTGTCATTTGCCGTGGATTATGTTTGTTGGTAACGTTTTCTAAGTACGTTTCCATTCAACATCATTTAGTTTTCCTACAATAAGCTCGGCCATGCGCTGTAATATTAATTCAACAACCTTCTTGTCTTTATTATTTTTCTGTGAATATTCTGAGATGAGAAGAGATTTAGAAGAGCAGTAATATTGGTGACATGAGGTTACATTTAACAAGTCATCATTTTTTTGCTCTCAGAATAATTGTTATGAGTTAAGGTACTTGAAATGATTTAGTTAATATATTAGATTAAATTTATGGTAAAAATTCTGCATAAGAAACACACACACACACACACACACTCAGTTATAGTTGTACAGCGATCTGGAATTTTATTTTGAAGGCTATACATAACTGATTATACTTAAACAACGTAACGTAGCAACCAGCAGTAAGAAAGACCGGTCACTCAATGAATCTTCTTTTCTCATGCTCACGAAAGCAATGGCTGTAAGTTTGATATTTGATACGAATGAAGATGAATATGTATGGAGTTTATTCCCTATCTTAATTCAAGAGCATATTAAATGGATTTGAGAGCAGTATTTATTGATTTCATGCTCAGATTTTGTGATATTTACTCTCAAAACTCTGCTCTCGCGCTCAAATTTGCTGTGCGCATGCTCGCACTGTGTCCTCGCACTCGGTTACAACGCTGCTCGCGCAGATTTCCTGCGCTCACACTCGAGTTCTTCCTCTCGCGCTCAGGGAGTTTGTGCTCACGGATCTCTGCCCTGCTCTCGGATGCTGTAAACGGGTGCGTTTGCTGCTCTTCGAGAGGAAGAACTCGAGTGTGAGCGCATGGAAATCTGCGCGAGCAGCGTTGTAACCGAGTGCGAGGACACAGTGCGAGCATGCGCACAGCTAATTTGAGCGCGAGAGCAGAGTTTTGAGAGTAAATATCACAAAATCTGAGCATGAAATCAATAAATATGCTCTCAAATCCATTTAATATGCTCTTGAATTAAGATAGGGAATAAACTCCATAAATATGTAATGTTAAGTTTAGTACTGTAACGTGTGATGTTTATTGACTGGGAAGTCATACAAGAAGTTGTGCTAAAAGTAATTTGAGAGCTAATGTAAAGTGTGCGTTGCGTAGCAACGATGTGTATCAGCCTACCGTTAATGTAAACGGCTTATTTTGTGCCGTGTAGTTATTTAGCTATTCTTTAAATAGCATTACTGTTTAGTTATATTGTTTATAAGTGACACGCTGTAAAAGAAACTAAGGTTTTGTATTGTCTTTTATTTGCAGTTTCACTCGTGATATTTTACCTAAAAGAAGCTCTGATCCTGGCTCAAGTGTTATATCTGAGTTTGGCTGACCGTTTAACTGTGATAACGTACACAAAGTACATAACGCGCAGGGAGAACAGTACAATGATCGTTATAACAATACATGATGTGTGTGTTTTTCCACTGGACGTGCTCATTTTAATGAATAGATTCATTTATAAATCCTGTGTATCTTATAACTTCACTGATATCTCATGCTTTGTGCATCATAACCGCTTTTTGATCAGCTGTCATTGTTGAGAGAAATAAAGACAAAAACGGGACGACAGGGGGAATCCGAGTGACATCATGCGCTCCCATAAGGAAACCCCTCCACCCCGCTGCCCCCTCCCACTCACACACCTTTTATTTTTTTAACATTTCATTGACAAAAAACAAGAGTTTTGGATACTGAAAGTACGTCACTTGCCTTTGTCTCCTTCCTTTCTTTTTAAAAAAAAAACAGACACATGACTCCAAGCGCCAGACACAAGAGCGACCCCACGAGTGTCTACAGTAAACTACATCATGCAACCAAACTACAGTCCCAAAAAGGCCATTTCTAGAATATTACCAAAAATATCCGAAATAAAGCAACATCTACACTTTTTCTTAACATCATCTAGATACAGTTTAATTACTAGTTCGGCTGTACCAGATATTTGATATATTCAGTAGAAATATCATTTCATAACCCTATTTTACAACCCTACTTTAGGACCCAAAACTTCCGTTCAAAAAATGTAATGGCAGCCATTTAATTTGTTTTTGCAGACAAAAACTGGAATGTCACATGACGTGAACGCAGTCCTATAGAAAAGAATAGGGCAGAAAAAACTTAGCCATCTCACAATTTATGAGCCCAAATTGTGAGATGACTACGTTTTACACTGTGGACCAACGTAGCTGTGATACGTTTTGCTGTGAGACTGGGTTGCAATAGTAGACTTTTAAATGTCTGTCAGTTCACTTTTAAATTTATGAACACACTAATAACCATACACACAATGGATAAATAATGCAATTTGCTGTGAGGGACAACCTAGCTCAATCCAGTTTTCAGTAGAAATGAATGGAAACAAATGTACACTCTATAGTAGGCTGTGGATTATGTAAGACAGTGATGTAAAGAGAAAAACACATCCAGTAGACATAGAGCAACATTGTCAATCAGTTGTTTTGTTTGTAAAATAACCATACAAACTGATTGATAAATTGATTGATTCATTTACTGAAAAAAAATTACATTCTGTCATCTGGCAGATGTTTTTATCCAAAGCTGCTGAGGCAGGACAATGAGTTGTTTAAAGGAAATTAAAGGAACCGCAACCCCCATATATAATTATGACAAAACATCTGAAGCTAACAAACTTCTAACTTGTCATGATATATCATCATAACACTGAGCAGCCCCCAATAGCAACTATTACACATAATCAATTGATTCGTTTTTAAGCTAGAGAATGCTGGTAAAAATAAAGCTGTAAGAAAAGCATTGTAGACATCCAAGCACAAATAATAGTCAACCAATTAAGGGATAAACACATTCTTGTGAAATACAAATTAAGTGTTTACTGAGTTTGATATTAAGGAATATCCCTAGTTTGTGTTTTTGTGTGTGTGTGTGTGTGTGTGTGTGTGTGTGTGTGTGTGTGTGTGTGTGTGTGTGTGTGTGTGTGTGTGTGTGTGTGTGTGTGTGTGCCCTGGTATGGAAGTTTATGCCAATGGAGGATACATTAAATGAGTATCCTGTCTGCCTCCAGTGCTGGTATCCACCCTCAGAGGGTGACTCAATGGCTTTTTGTTCGCCAGTTTCCATTTAGCTGAAAATAACTTGATCTCAGCCCTATTTTCATTTCTCCTCCCGCCTACACACACAGCATCAACCCAGCCTGCCTGGCACATATGGCTCTTTGAAAAATGCATCAGGAGGTGGTGGTAAAAGCTGAGTTGAATGTTTGGAATGGGGGAGCTGTCAATCTCTCATCTGTTTTTTTTCTTTTCTTTTTCATCCGGTCTATATAATCTCTCAGAGTTTGTTTCGGTCCGCTCCTGTACCTCAGCTCCTCTTCTCACATCTTTTGTCTCCTCTCCTAGAAATTTACATTCAAATGTCAGTTGTGTAAAAAGCTAATCTCCAGTGCAGGAATGACGTGTTCTTGCTATTCTTGATGTATTCTGATTATAAAAAAAACCCTCTTGGGAGATTTCATTCAGTCAGTCAGAAAACAAAACAAAATGATTATGATAATCAGGTTTCCGTGGCACCATCTGATACTCTGGTTCAGTTCTAATTAGTGGCTTTGGTCGACTTCTTTCTTCAGCTCTTTTTGTTAAATTTTTTCCCAGATGACATGATCCCTAACCAGCTTCCCACTCGCCGACACTGTCAATTGTGTTTCTTGGAACACTGCTGCTGAGAACACTTTTCCTTATGGGTAATATAAGTAATGTAAATTCATTTGATTGGCATCTTTATTTTATTTTTCATGTTAATTTATAAAAGCAACATGAACCACTGGATCTGCTTGTAACTGCAGGGGCAGTATGACGATTATATGACAACTGTTACAGAGTTCTTGACCTCAGTTATCATATTAGTACAGTCAACACCTGGAGGTGCTGTCAAATTTGGGTAAAATATGGTTACATTTTTTTTTATGTTCACCTATTTAACAATTAAATGTATCAGTGTACTCTCAATTCAGTATTTATAATGTGGCTTAATATAAATCAGCACCACAGTTGTACTCTACTGAATATATCAATTATCTAGTACAGGCGAACCAATAATTACACTGCATATTGATGATGCTGAATAAAGGATGCTGAAACCTTGCATTTTTTACTGAGACTAAAAGGAACGTCAGCTTTGTTTGTTTACAGACAGAAACGTGACAGTCATGTGATGTAGACATAGGCCAACAGAAAAGAATATACAAACAAAAATGTAGGCATCTCACAATTTTAGAGCTGTTACTGGGAAACTAATATGGTTTACGCTGGACCAATGTAGATATTATACATTTGATGTGAGACTGGGTTTTCAACTGGAGGGAACATGTACTCAAATAGTGGGAATACATTCATTGAGAAAGACTGCCCTCCAGCCAGTCAGAATCTAGTATTTATTCAGGTCATTTTCTAAAGTTATCTTTGATGTAACTGCATGTACTGTACCTTCTAGCAGAACAAAGAACTGTTTATTTAAGCCACTGTTATTTGAGTCCTTGTACAGTAATATCTGGCTGCACTAACACGTCATTTGAAGTGAATCACTTTCTCTCTCTTGATCCAGTTACGTTTTATTTATAGACACAGTGTTAGGTTTTGCTGTTATTTCTCACGCTGTCATAAATTATACTAAACTATCTTCTTTAAACTATTAGTTTGCCCCCCCCCCCCCCCCCCCACTATTACCATGTCTATTATCAGTACATCAGTCTATCCACTTTGTGCTGTCAGAGCTTTAATATTGAATCCGTTCCGCTTGCTTATTGAGAGAAAACCCAAATAGATGAAAATCTGCTCCATGTTTTCACTGATACCGACACACACACACACACACACACACACACACACACACACACACACACACACACACACACACACACACACACACACACACAAACACACACACTGCACTGCTGATGCTCGGTTGATGCACACCGGGAAGCTTAAGGTGATCAAACACTGTCACAACTAAATGTTCAGGACATTGTTAACTCACTGAAACTAAATGTTGGTATTTTGTCGCCTTTATGTTTCTTTGACAAAGTCTCTACACAGACTGTTCAGTTAGATAACTGTGAAGAAGCGCTAATGCTACATTATTAAAAAAGTGAAAAGATGAGGAGAGGGTTAGTTTTTATTTGGTTGTTACTGTAGAGGACTGATCTGTTTTTGGTTGTTACTGTAGAGGACTGGTCTGTTTTTGGTTGTTACTTTAGAGGACTGATCTGTTTTTGGTTGTTAATGTAGAGGACTGGTCTGTTTTTGGTTGTTACTGTAGAGGACTGGTCTGTTCTTGGTTGTTACTGTAGAGGACTGATCTGTTTTTGGTTGTTACTGTAGAGGACTGGTCTGTTTTTGGTTGTTACTGTAGAGGACTGATCTGTTTTTGGTTGTTACTGTAGAGGACTGATCTGTTTTTGGTTGTTAATGTAGAGGACTGGTCTGTTTTTGGTTGTTACTGTAGAGGACTGGTCTGTTTTTGGTTGTTACTGTAGAGGACTGGTCTGTTTTTGGTTGTTAATGTAGAGGACTGGTCTGTTTTTGGTTGTTACTGTAGAGGACTGGTCTGTTTTTGGTTGTTACTGTAGAGGACTGGTCTGTTTTTGGTTGTTAATGTAGAGGACTGGTCTGTTTTTGGTTGTTACTGTAGAGGACTGGTCTGTTTTTGGTTGTTACTGTAGAGGACTGGTCTGTTTTTGGTTGTTACTGTAGAGGACTGATCTGTTTTTGGTTGTTACTGTAGAGGACTGATCTGTTTTTGGTTGTTACTGTAGAGGACTGGTCTGTTTTTGGTTGTTACTGTAGAGAACTGGTCTGTTTTTGGTTGTTAATGTAGAGGACTGGTCTGTTTTTGGTTGTTACTGTAGAGGACTGGTCTGTTTTTGGTTGTTACTGTAGAGGACTGGTCTGTTTTTGGTTGTTACTGTAGATGACTGATCTGTTTTTGCTTGTTACTGTAGAGAGGACTGGTCTGTTTTTGGTTGTTACTGTAGAGGACTGATCTGTTTTTGGTTGTTACTGTAGAGGACTGATCTGTTTTTGGTTGTTACTGTAGAGGACTGATCTGTTTTTGCTTGTTACTGTAGAGAGGACTGGTCTGTTTTTGCTTGTTACTGTAGAGGACTGGTCTGTTTTTGGTTGTTACTGTAGAGGACTGGTCTGTTTTTGGTTGTTACTGTAGAGAGGACTGATCTGTTTTTGCTTGTTACTGTAGAGAGGACTGGTCTGTTTTTGGTTGTTACTGTAGAGGACTGATCTGTTTTTGGTTGTTACTGTAGAGGACTGATCTGTTTTTGGTTGTTACTGTAGAGGACTGATCTGTTTTTGCTTGTTACTGTAGAGGACTGATCTGTTTTTGCTTGTTACTGTAGAGAGGACTGGTCTGTTTTTGCTTGTTACTGTAGAGGACTGGTCTGTTTTTGGTTGTTACTGTAGAGGACTGGTCTGTTTTTGGTTGTTACTTTAGAGGACTGGTCTGTTTTTGGTTGTTACTGTAGAGGACTGATCTGTTTTTGGTTGTTACTGTAGAGGACTGGTCTGTTTTTGGTTGTTACTGTAGAGGACTGGTCTGTTTTTGGTTGTTACTGTAGAGGACTGATCTGTTTTTGGTTGTTACTGTAGAGGACTGGTCTGTTTTTGGTTGTTACTGTAGAGGACTGATCTGTTTTTGGTTGTTAATGTAGAGGACTGGTCTGTTTTTGGTTGTTACTGTAGAGGACTGATCTGTTTTTGGTTGTTACTGTAGAGGACTGGTCTGTTTTTGGTTGTTACTGTAGAGGACTGGTCTGTTTTTGGTTGTTACTGTAGAGGACTGATCTGTTTTTGGTTGTTACTGTAGAGGACTGGTCTGTTTTTGGTTGTTACTGTAGAGGACTGATCTGTTTTTGGTTGTTACTGTACAGGACTGGTCTGTTTTTGGTTGTTACTGTAGAGGACTGGTCTGTTTTTGGTTGTTACTGTAGAGGACTGATCTGTTTTTGGTTGTTACTGTAGAGGACTGATCTGTTTTTGGTTGTTACTGTAGAGGACTGATCTGTTTTTGCTTGTTACTGTAGAGAGGACTGGTCTGTTTTTGCTTGTTACTGTAGAGGACTGGTCTGTTTTTGGTTGTTACTGTAGAGGACTGGTCTGTTTTTGGTTGTTACTGTAGAGAGGACTGATCTGTTTTTGCTTGTTACTGTAGAGAGGACTGGTCTGTTTTTGGTTGTTACTGTAGAGGACTGATCTGTTTTTGGTTGTTACTGTAGAGGACTGATCTGTTTTTGGTTGTTACTGTAGAGGACTGATCTGTTTTTGGTTGTTACTGTAGAGGACTGATCTGTTTTTGCTTGTTACTGTAGAGAGGACTGGTCTGTTTTTGCTTGTTACTGTAGAGGACTGGTCTGTTTTTGGTTGTTACTGTAGAGGACTGGTCTGTTTTTGGTTGTTACTTTAGAGGACTGGTCTGTTTTTGGTTGTTACTGTAGAGGACTGATCTGTTTTTGGTTGTTACTGTAGAGGACTGGTCTGTTTTTGGTTGTTACTGTAGAGGACTGGTCTGTTTTTGGTTGTTACTGTAGAGGACTGATCTGTTTTTGGTTGTTACTGTAGAGGACTGGTCTGTTTTTGGTTGTTACTGTAGAGGACTGATCTGTTTTTGGTTGTTAATGTAGAGGACTGGTCTGTTTTTGGTTGTTACTGTAGAGGACTGATCTGTTTTTGGTTGTTACTGTAGAGGACTGGTCTGTTTTTGGTTGTTACTGTAGAGGACTGGTCTGTTTTTGGTTGTTACTGTAGAGGACTGATCTGTTTTTGGTTGTTACTGTAGAGGACTGGTCTGTTTTTGGTTGTTACTGTAGAGGACTGATCTGTTTTTGGTTGTTACTGTACAGGACTGGTCTGTTTTTGGTTGTTACTGTAGAGGACTGATCTGTTTTTTGGTTGTTACTGTAGAGGACTGATCTGTTTTTGGTTGTTACTATACAGGACTGATCTGTTTTTGGTTGTTACTGTAGAGGACTGGTCTGTTTTTGGTTGTTACTGTAGAGAGGACTGGTCTGTTTTTGGTTGTTACTGTAGAGGACTGGTCTGTTTTTGGTTGTTACTGTAGAGGACTGATCTGTTTTTGGTTGTTACTGTAGAGAGGACTGGTCTGTTTTTGGTTGTTACTGTAGAGGACTGATCTGTTTTTGGTTGTTACTGTAGAGGACCGGTCTGTTTTTGGTTGTTACTGTAGAGGACCGGTCTGTTTTTGGTTGTTACTGTAGAGGACTGGTCTGTTTTTGCTTGTTACTGTAGAGGACTGGTCTGTTTTTGGTTGTTACTGTAGAGAGGACTGATCTGTTTTTGCTTGTTACTGTAGAGGACTGGTCTGTTTTTGGTTGTTACTGTAGAGGACTGATCTGTTTTTGGTTGTTACTGTAGAGGACTGATCTGTTTTTGCTTGTTACTGTAGAGAGGACTGGTCTGTTTTTGCTTGTTACTGTAGAGGACTGGTCTGTTTTTGGTTGTTACTGTAGAGGACTGATCTGTTTTTGGTTGTTAATGTAGAGGACTGGTCTGTTTTTGGTTGTTACTGTAGAGAGGACTGGTCTGTTTTTGGTTGTTACTGTACAGGACTGGTCTTTTTTTGGTTGTTACTGTAGAGGACTGATCTGTTTTTTGGTTGTTACTGTAGAGGACTGATCTGTTTTTGGTTGTTACTATACAGGACTGATCTGTTTTTGGTTGTTACTGTAGAGGACTGGTCTGTTTTTGGTTGTTACTGTAGAGGACTGGTCTGTTTTTGCTTGTTACTGTAGAGGACTGGTCTGTTTTTGGTTGTTACTGTAGAGAGGACTGGTCTGTTTTTGGTTGTTACTGTAGAGGACTGATCTGTTTTTGCTTGTTACTGTAGAGGACTGGTCTGTTTTTGGTTGTTACTGTAGAGGACTGATCTGTTTTTGGTTGTTACTGTAGAGGACTGATCTGTTTTTGCTTGTTACTGTAGAGAGGACTGGTCTGTTTTTGGTTGTTACTGTAGAGGACTGGTCTGTTTTTGGTTGTTACTTTAGAGGACTGGTCTGTTTTTGGTTGTTACTGTAGAGGACTGATCTGTTTTTGGTTGTTACTGTAGAGGACTGGTCTGTTTTTGGTTGTTACTGTAGAGGACTGGTCTGTTTTTGGTTGTTACTGTAGAGGACTGATCTGTTTTTGGTTGTTACTGTAGAGGACTGATCTGTTTTTGGTTGTTACTGTAGAGGACTGGTCTGTTTTTGGTTGTTACTGTAGAGGACTGATCTGTTTTTGGTTGTTAATGTAGAGGACTGGTCTGTTTTTGGTTGTTACTGTAGAGAGGACTGGTCTGTTTTTGGTTGTTACTGTAGAGGACTGATCTGTTTTTGGTTGTTACTGTAGAGGACTGGTCTGTTTTTGGTTGTTACTGTAGAGGACTGATCTGTTTTTGGTTGTTACTGTAGAGGACTGATCTGTTTTTGGTTGTTACTGTAGAGGACTGGTCTGTTTTTGGTTGTTACTGTAGAGGACTGATCTGTTTTTGGTTGTTACTGTAGAGGACTGATCTGTTTTTGGTTGTTACTGTACAGGACTGGTCTGTTTTTGGTTGTTACTGTAGAGGACTGATCTGTTTTTGGTTGTTACTGTAGAGGACTGATCTGTTTTTGGTTGTTACTATACAGGACTGATCTGTTTTTGGTTGTTACTGTAGAGGACTGGTCTGTTTTTGGTTGTTACTGTAGAGAGGACTGGTCTGTTTTTGGTTGTTACTGTAGAGGACTGGTCTGTTTTTGGTTGTTACTGTAGAGGACTGATCTGTTTTTGGTTGTTACTGTTGAGAGGACTGTTGTGTTTTTGGTTGTTACTGTAGAGGACTGATCTGTTTTTGGTTGTTACTGTAGAGGACTGGTCTGTTTTTGGTTGTTACTGTAGAGGACCGGTCTGTTTTTGGTTGTTACTGTAGAGGACTGGTCTGTTATTGGTTGTTACTGTAGAGGACTGGTCTGTTTTTGGTTGTTACTGTAGAGGACTGATCTGTTTTTGGTTGTTACTGTAGAGGACTGGTCTGTTATTGGTTGTTACTGTAGAGGACTGGTCTGTTTTTGGTTGTTACTGTAGAGGACTGATCTGTTTTTGGTTGTTACTGTAGAGGACTGGTCTGTTTTTGGTTGTTACTGTAGAGAGGACTGGTCTGTTTTTGGTTGTTACTGTAGAGGACTGGTCTGTTTTTGGTTGTTACTGTAGAGGACTGATCTGTTTTTGGTTGTTACTGTAGAGGACTGGTCTGTTTTTGGTTGTTACTGTAGAGGACCGGTCTGTTTTTGGTTGTTACTGTAGAGGACCGGTCTGTTTTTGGTTGTTACTGTAGAGGACTGATCTGTTTTTGGTTGTTACTGTAGAGAGGACTGGTCTGTTTTTGGCTGACAGTCTCTTGGTTTGATGTTTGCTCCCCTAGACAACATGGAAATAAAGTTTTTTTCAAAGAAGAATAAAGTAAGTTATCACTGGTAGTAATCAGTTAACTTCAGCTAACTACACCTGAGTCTCTTATGGACAGGAGCTGACTAATAAAAGCCTGGCTGCCTCATTTATAAACTGGCTCATAAAACTGACAAATATTCTACTTTGTGAGGAGTAATCTTTGGCCTGCTGCTGAAGACTTTGGGTAAATTTCCAGTTTCACAGACTGATACTTAACAGTCAGTTGCAGTATTTATATTCAGTATAATTTGTTCTGATTATAAATGTGAAAGAATAGCTACTGCTCACTAAACAATGATCACTCCACCACCTCTCCTGACATCTAGGTGCATGAGAGTGAGTCAGATACAGGTGCAGGATGCAGGGACAGTGCAGAGATCCTTTGCTGTGGTGAGTGATGAAAGGGATTTAACAGTTTAGAATAATTTCAATCAGGAGAGACCAGAGATAAAGTAAAATATGTTTATTATGCAGATGATATTAATGATTAGGTATGGTCATAGTCTTTGGCGCTTGGACTCTGCAGGGAGAATTTTTGAAACGAATGACGTAAGTCCTGAGCATCAGCATGATAGATCCCCCCCCCCCATGGAGTCCAGACACTGGTGGTGGTGCTGATGACTTCGATCAATCAATCTCAGGCCAGATCACGACAAGTCATCTTAATGCTTAAACTGATCGGGCTGATGAGGTTGAAGTGTTGCATTGAGGAATCTGAAGACTGGGTGGTGATGGGGAGGTGGTGCGTTGCGCAAAACAGCATCAAGAGAGCACCTGAGCAGAGAGGGAGAACATTTAAATAGACAGCTGCAATATGATAGGCTGACAATGAAAGTGTGTCACTGTGTTATTGGTTAGACTTGACCAGGTGATGTGAACAGCTGATGTGTCAATTGATGCTCCAGAAATAACAGCAAGGAAAATAAGAGCTTTGACAGAGATCAGTATGAGCTGTAAGAAGGATCAGGATGATTATGTGAGCATACGAAAAGGTGGTCTTCCTGTCTGAACTTTCGCTAAGCTTCATTTGTCAATGGGATTATTGAATGTTAAACATTTCAGTCAAGGTGTCCTGTATGACCAATACAGTCAGGAGAGCATCATTTATTTGAGAATTTGATAACTTAATATCATACTGTTCCCAGGTGAACTATCGAGTGAGTTCGTTCATGCAACCAACCTTGCTTCGACTTTTTTTCTCTTCGGTGGTTTCTTCCATTGAAGTTCAGTGAAATTATCGAACTTTTCATTTTTCATTGATATTGATTACGTGTCTATCGCAATATATATCGCTATCGCTTTATCGCCCAGCCCTACCCATGCTACAAATAGTCATGTTACTTAAAGTACAAATTGAATAAAATGTCTGACGTATGGTGGCGACCATGAAGGGGCCCTAAAAAGATTGGGGGCCCGCTCCAACTTCTCTCAAATCTCACTTGATAGCTTTGATCAGTTTTACAAAGTTTTTTTAACACCACACACTCAATGGGCCATATGCAAGAACATGTTCATATTTTTTTTTCTTAAATTCGTGGTACTTTTGTTGTGCCACGTCAGATTTACCAAACACTTGTAACCAGGAAACAAATGGCGCTTTTCCACTACACAGTTCCAGCACGACTCGCCTCGACTCGGTACGGTTCCAGAACAGACCTTTTCCATTACAAAAAAGTACCTACTCAACGTGGGCGGGGTCGTCATAGCACGGCTCCGCGAAACTGCCGTGACTTTGTTTTATACGCGACACAAAAACACATAAACAATGGAGGACATTGAGGCAGTGGTGTACTTGCTGCTGTATGAGGCTTTCTGTCACACACAAAGCAAGAAAATTGAGCCGTATGGCTGTAACTATGGTTGTAACGCTGCTGCCGGTATTTAAAAATGCCGGGTTTAATTATTGTGTGTTGACGTCACATTTAGTACCGGCTTGGCTCGCTTGGAACCTCACCAGAGCAGGTACTAAAAAAGTACCAGGTACCAGGTACTATCCCTAGTGGAAACGCAAAAATAACCGAGGCGAGTCGAGGCGAGTTGTGCTGGAACTGTGTAGTGGAAAAGCACCAAAAGAATGAGGAAAAATGACCCGTGCTGCGAACGCTGTCTCAGCTGTTGCGCGCGCCGTCACAGAAATAAAAACAAAAATGATTTAACATAATTCAATGCCGTAAGCATCTCAGAGTGGAGTCATCAGCCAGGGAGCTAAACTATAACTTCAATCAGTAAGTCTCTTTGTAGTTTCAGCCGCTAATATTTATACTGTAAGCTTGCATTATATCATAGTTTCAACTGTTAATTTAAATGACTGATATATCTACCTAAATTGTTAAATAGCCTACTACTTTATACTAAACTAACCTAATACTTTTGCAAACACAGTAATGTCATCATGGTTATGGACTCAGAAGTGCAATTTAATGAACGTGACATAATCCATTACTCAGGGTGTGAACTACAGGGGAGCCAGGGAGAGCTTGGCTCTCCTCAATAAGATATGAGCTCCCCTGATTTGTGAATTTCTTTGCAGAGGGGTCTCTAAAATACTAATAATATATCGCTCAGCCTGCGAATCGACATTATTAATTTCTCTTTTATGTGGTAGTCAGCCTACAGTGATATTAAAAAGAAAATCCAAGTCAGTTGACTCTGAAGCTCAACTGCTGATGTTACACATGCTGCTGGACTGCTGTCAGCACAGACCTGCTAACACCCGGGATGACAACGCAGGGCAAGCCGGCAGAAGAAGTTGGAGATGAGGGTAACAGTTCAACAGCTGTGTCCTCCCCCCAAAGACATGATATCGTTGGCACACTGCCATTAGACAATTAGACAGTAACAGTCATGTTTTATTGCTTTGGAGGACTGCAGGTTGGTTGTGAGTGACAGGTACGACAGGTCTGCATCACTCGTAAATTTTGTTCGTACCTAAGAGAAAATCCAAAATACGAGAAAATTGGTGAATGCGGCAAATCCTCGTAAATCACTCGTACGCATGGTTTAAGAACGAATCTGTGCGTACGAGTGGTTCTTGCATCTGGCCCAATGTCTACAATACAATGAACACTGCATGCATTTATATTAAATCCGCAATCCAGCATACAGGTGTTTTTCTATTTTACACAGACCATATATGAATGCAGGTTGTGCAGATGTGCTGGTGAGGTGACTGGAGAAGGCAGAGTGTGTATAGCAGACCCTGTGTGGTCTCCTGTTCGCTCTGTGTCCCTGTCAGCACAGTCATGTGGTCACTGCAGCGATTTTTACACACAAAAACTTTATGAAACCTAACCTAATGATATATGCACAGTATTAGAAGATATTATTAAAAATCTATTAGCATTCTGTTCTGCAACACTTTTCTATTTGTTAAGTTTTTGATGTCATCTTTGATTTCTACAACCATTGATGATGATTCCATCAGTCAGTTAACGTGATCGAGATAAAAAAAGGAATCAGTATATTCATGATAAATAATGGGGGAAAGGCAAGTCAGACTTTCCTGATTTCTGTCACCTGCCACATCCTAACATCCTTCATTTCAGCTGCTTCTGTGTTGCTCCACAGCTGACCCTCTCCTCTGTGCTTCAGTGAGACAGTGCTGGTGAAATCAGGGACGATTTTAGAGCCTTTTTAGGGATGCTCTAGCACCCCTAAATACATTACAGGTGTGTCTATATAATGCTCCCGCTGAGAAGAGAGGCTAACGTTAGCCTCTGCTGCTGTTTTCTGTCAGTTCTCGTCGCGTCGCTCTCTTCTGCTCTCATAGAGTCTGTTCTGCTGCTACTTTATTCCTCCTAACTGTTCTGTGTAAAAGGTACAGACACTGAACTGGGGGACAGAGTTGCTCCGTCAGTAAGCGGCTACAGACGTAGCCAAAGAGCCGGTGTTTCAGTTTCATTGGTGACCGTGTTAAATGGTGACTTTAACGGAGGTGTTCTCTTAAAAGCCTTTATTAGTTTATTCCTTTTTAAAAACATACTCATCTGTGTTTACTATCTAAGTTAAGCTAAAGTTCAGTTGTGTTCAGAAGACTCATTCACCTCTCGTAACGTATCTGACGCTGCGGTTGAGCGAGAGAGTGAGTGAAGAGAGGGAGCGCTGACAGTAAGAAAGCCGGTGAATCAGATCAATAAAACGTTATTTTCACAGCGGTTACGTTCAACAGCACAAATAAACTTCCCCACACACCTCCACTAAACCCTGCAGCTCAGCCTCAAACCTCTGAATCTGAAACACTGGTGTGCTGTTTAAAACACAGCAGCAGCTTTATGCTGCTTTGATAAGTTCAGTTTTTAAAAAAAGAGTCTTAATGAGAATTCTTTTTATTTCCATTTGTAGAATAAATCAACTCTGATCCTGATCCACTTTAAGTTATCTGGAAGTCTTTTATTGATAAGCAAAGACAGTTTAGTAATTTGAAGAAACACAATGTAGAAAAAGATAGATATGTTTGGTTTTAATAGTCCAATATGTGCTTAAAGGACATCATTTTTTATATTTATAATCTCTTAATTTTGCCCTCAGAGTGCACTAGAATGATGCATTTGACTTGCACAATGCACAAGACATTTTTTCCAGCTGAACATGCCCCAGACACCCCCAAAGGGACGGATTGAGGTCCACCCACCATACTCTCTCAAAATTCTGTGGGAAACTGAACTATTATTGGGGTTTTTTTTAAACACTTGCAGGGCGATGAATGTCAAATCCTCATTAGGAGCTGAGCTCCCCTAAATCCTACAATCGCCCTTGGATGAAATATTGACTTTGATTTAAAATCTGAGCTGGCTAATATCTTTTCAAATGGAAAGATGGTTATGAAATAGGTATGGCTCATTACAAGCACAAATATGGATAACACTGCTGGTTTAAATGTTACTGCTAATGTGGATCTATAATTAACGTTGATATGAGGTGAATGTGTGGAAGGATTAATATAACCTGGTTTGCCAGTCTCCACAATGTCTGTATGTATGGGTCAGAGTTTACGTACAGGTGCGCACATTCTCCCGTCAAGTTTGTGTGTGTAGATCATAATGAACTGAAGTGGCCTGCTACAGGGTGTCTGGTAAGAACTTAACCAGAGATGTCTGACTCTAAGATGTTTAGAAACATTTATTTCCGTTGTATAAGGGTTATTTTAGGTTGTTGTTTTTTAGGGAATTAAAACAGTAAAAGTTGGTTGCGGTCCTTCCTCTGTAGATGCCAGAGTGAAAGTGATGAGTGAGAGGCCCAATAAACAGACTCTCAACACTGATCAGGCATCTAAAGACAGAGAGACTGATTAGTACAGTGAAAGAAACACATTTACATCAATATTCATGAGGCTTCTGAATTGACTATTTATGGTTGAATGTGGGAATGTAAAAGGCTGGATAGCTGATCCATGTGTGCACATTTCCTGGAGGACTGTGATTTATAAAGGGACATTTACATGCATTTGTGTGTGCACCTGGTTTCGTAAATCTGATTATTTTTTCGCATGTCAATTTTGTTTTTTTTGTGTGCACGCACACTTTTAGTACGGATCCTACACAGTGTTTTGTGAATGAGACCCTGGATCATTTGAACCACAGTGAGTTGCATCTAGAGTTGTGGGGACTCTATCACGTTTATCTACACTTTTCTTTTTAACCTTTTATTTATTCACGAAAGATTCACAGTTGCAAAGGCCTGTCAAAGAAACACCAAGTAAGGAGATTGCCAAGCTGATAAAACCTTTAAAGTCCTCTGAGCTCAACAGATGTAATAAACCTTTAGCGGGGTAATCTTTAGCAGGTAGTTATTTTAGATTGTGGACAGAAATATCATTTTGTGCCTACAGATCCAGTGTTGCATAACAGTAATTTAAATATATAGAGTTGTCTTCATGCTACAGAGGCTGCATTTTTCATTCCATTGTGGAAATTTCTAAGGCTGCTATTAGGAGGTTTCCCAAGTTGGGAATGCACTTAGTTTTGTGGTTATTCAGTTATGAACCAAAGTATTGGACACATTCATTTTGACCTGATTATGGCAATAATCAGGTGATTACCAAAGTTCTTACCATTCATCCTTAGAGAAAGATGACAGCGGAGGAAAGCAGAAGTGAGGCAGAGAAAAAAAAACATTCACCCATAGCCGAATAAAGGCAGAGATCTTTATTGAACTTTTGCCAGAGCTTAATGGCAATAGATCCAACAGTTATATTTCAGTCCAGACTGAAGCGTACAGACCGACATTACTAGACACCACTAGCATGGCCCATTTACTGACTGCAAATTATTTCTTTCTCTTTATTATTCTTTGTTCTTTTTGGCATTGCCATCTATATTGGGTAGCTATTATACAGTATGAGGAGGAAAGATGGAGAATGACATGTATAAGATTTATTCTGATAAAAATGCAGAGGAGAGTAGGGGTTCTTCTGATCTCACTGTGTGTGAGTGTGTGGCTTATCCCAGCTCACTGGGAGTTGCTGTGGCTTGTTAGCAGCCTTTCTACCAGTGGAGCTGTCAGGTTGTGTTAAGCAGTTGTGTCATGGGCCAAGTAGGACAGAGGAAACTCTCTCTGTGTCCTAACCCCCCTCCCACACACACACACACACACACACACACACACACACACACACACACACACACACACACACACACACACACACACACACCAACCTATCCCATAACCCCGCCACAAATGTAAGAGTGCAAGTACATACACAGGCATGCATGCACACCAACACTGTGACCCTGCATGGTTGTTCATCTGTAATAAAACTGCCTTATGAGCAGTCTAATCCCTGGAGCCTTTTCACATAGTCGCCTAAGATATAAACTCAGTGTTATATAAGGTGGGAGAGAGAGGGGACTTCTTACAGTACTGTTACCTGCATTAATAAGTGCAGGCTGAATGGATGCGTTTTCTAAGCACACTTAGTAGAAATGAAAAAGACAGGCATTGAACTGGATGAATGTGTTTGAGTTCAGATTTATTGGATTGGAGACTGGATAGAATTCCTTCATTATTGCAGTCCCTGAATCATTTGCCCACTTTTTAAATGTGGTCCAGTGTTGTCACAAGGAACAACTTGTTCCAAATGTAGTACCAACATAGCCAATCAGAGCCTTTGTGGGTGAAGCTGATGATATTAAAGGTACAGCACATAACTGAGGATCAAACAATGGACAGGTCCAAGCATGTTTTTTCCAAACAAACACTGAAAGCACTGTTTAAAAACTGCAGAAGCCATTATTCTAGTATTGGTTACTGCCTGGCATTACTCCAGTCCTGGAAAATACACATAAAATGAGAGAAGTAGTAAAACATTCACCGCATCTGAAATTCTCATGGATCATATAAATTCAAAATAGTAAAGGTGATAATATATGGGCTGCTTTTGGTCATGTTTTGGAACAGCTATCATGATATGACACAACTGAGAAATCAAGAATGCATTTTAATAACAGGTTAAACTGTAAATTCTCATGGATTGGATGTCATTATCCAGATGTATCCAGATACAGATTACAGGTGTAAATGAAGACTTATTATAGCATGCTAATATTCACAACTTGAAATCCCTGAAATCTGCAAGTGTGTGTGTGTGTGTGTGTGTGTGTGTGTGTGTGTGTGTGTGTGTGTGTGTGTGTGTGTGTGTGTGTGTGTGTGTAGCCTTAGATTAAAACACATATGTTTTAAAGGAGACTTCCCCACAGACAAACTTCACAGATTGTCATTCAATTTGACATAACAGCCTCATTTGCTGGAAATGTCCTGGAAAATGATTTCTTGAAAAGACTAGAAACCCTGACATTACCATTAAGTGTCACCCAAGCACTTCTGCAGTACTTTGTACAGCAGAGGTTGACTTCAACAATAGTCAAGCAAAAACCACCAGTGCGACTTCTTGATATAATATAATATGGTTTATTCTACTTCAACAATAACAATTACAGCTGATACTATTCAAGTTGGTGTGTGGTGTGAAAAACAAAAGGGGAAGCTACAAATATGGCTGACTCAAACATGTGAGGTTGGTGATGTAGACAGAACCAGGAGTACCTCACCACAGAACACAGAGGACACACAAAGGAGCCAGTGACACAGGCAGGAGGATTTGAAAATATTGGCAAGCACAAACTGGGTGCCCACTCTGTGTGTCTGTGGCAGAACATGCGATCCCCTTGTCCTGGCTCATCAGCTAGGTTCTGGGTCATATCTCTGTATGATCCTGTGTGTAGCAGTGGAGCATAAAGTAAGGATCTCCTCAATGTAGGAGATTTGATTGCCTCACTCCTCAAAAAACACTGTGTGGCTTGCAGTAGTTAACCTGTTCAACAAACAAAGCTTAAGTTGCTACCATGGCCAAATAGTGAGATAAGGACGAACCTGGTCTCTCAGTTTTTGTTCATTGTCTGATCAGAAGGGTATCACTATCAGCTGTGCAGAGTGCAGCACATAGAGGGTGTTACTTAACAGTGATGACATTGCACAGAGAGAAAGGATATGGGATCACCCCTTACATTGATAAGGTGATAAGTGGTCATAAGCCACAGGTCATAGTGACCTATTGTGAGCTGGACAGTCCCCCAAGGACTCTTTGTTCCTTAGAGTGAGAAACATGCAGTCTGGCCTGTGAATCCTTTCAGTGTATGAACTACACAGCAGACTGTGAGAAGCAGGCTGTCAGCTGTCTCATGAAAGGGTCCAATGCGGGTTAGGGTTAGGGTTAGGGTTAGGTGTGGCATACTATATGGGGATGCTATAATTAAAGGTAAAAAAGTTGAAAAGTTAAAAGGTCTGGGGTAGCTGTGGCACAGGAGGTAGGGTGGGTTGTTCATTAATTGCGGGGTTAGAGGTTACATCCCGGTCCCCGACCTTCTGACCTTTTCACGTGTTGAAATGTCCTTGAGCAAGACACTGAACACTGAATTGTTATGCCTGCACCTTGCGTGGTAACTCACTGCCATCAATGTCTGAATTGATGAAGAAAAGGCTAAATGTAGAGCTTGGATTAAGTGTAACTTATTTAAATCTGTAGGGATTGTCTTGATACATTTAACTGAGACCTATATCAATCCAATGATTTATTGTTTGTTGTTGGATTTGTTGCCTTGCATTAACTGTGTTGTATTGCTTCTCTCCCTTCCTGTCTTCCAGAGTGTGCAGCTCTCCTCTCAGGGAAAGTCTTCTGCAGCCCTTCTGTGACCACGGGCCTGCCTGGCATTTCTTATCCATAACATTCCTCTTTCCATCCACCCATCCTTCCCCCTATCATGAAAGGCCTTTCTGGTAGTCGGAGCCACCATCACGTGGTCTCCTATGAACCATCGTATGATCCACTGGGTCATCATGGTGACCGCAAGCCATACTTGATTAGTCAGATGGACATGCCAGTGCCCATTGCAATGCCACATCCAGCTGAGCTGTCCTACTACAATGCTCAGCGTACCTCGTACCCCTCTGACAGCAACAGCATCGTCCCATACGGAACCTTCCCAAGGAGGTGCCATTCCACCTCCTCATCTCACCATCCTGAGGTAAAGGATGAGTGTATGGCCATGGTACCATATATAGGAGGAGGGGGAGGGGGAGGAGGAGGAGGCTATGGAGGTAAAACGCCCACCCGGGTACCAGCAAACTTTGCGGACCCGTTTGAGCGTCAGCCGTCATTTGCCAGAGATGGCTACCATACACTGCAGTACAAACGAGGAGTACTGGCCCTCAGTGGGGGTATGGGGTCCAACAACAACGACAGCCCAGGGAGGATTCGCCACCTGGTCCACTCAGTCCAGAAACTTTTCACCAAGTCACATTCATTGGAGGGGCCACACACACAGTCCTCCAAGGGGGCCAATAATGGGAGCGTTAATGGTGGTGTTGGTGGTGGAGGAGGTGGTGGTGGTGGTTCAAGGGCCAGCCCAGAAGGTGAAACTCCACCAGTGGGAGTGCGCCACCGGAAGCGCAGCAAGAGCCGTGAGCGCTGTCGATCAGCGGAGCCCAAGCATCGAAGCCACCACCACCACCACCACCAGCTCCACGGCTCAGCATCTGCACCGGGCTCCGGATATTGGAGCTCAGATGACAACCTGGAACGGGAGCTGTGTCTCTACCACCCTCACCACCACCAACCTCCACCCTCACCTTCACCCTCTATTTCCCCCTCACCCATTGCCATGACAATGGGCCGATATCCCGGCAACAACCCTGATAAATTCCCCCAGACTCCCCTCCCCAGTCTCTCCTCCTCACAGTCCCAACAGTACTTCATGATGGACCCTTATGGTACACTCAACGAGCACACACACACCCATGCACACCATGGCCACTCACACCACCACTCTGCACTCAAAGTCTCCCGGAGCAACAACGATGTGAAGTATGCGGCGTCATCAGCATGTGTGCCAGTTAGTGGTAGCAGCAATAACAGCGGTGGCGGTATCGGTGGAGGAAGTGGCCCCTTGATGCCACTTGGTCTTGTGGACGGGCCCCTTGTGAAGAAAGGGGCATGGTCATCGAGCCTTACGGTGAGCAGGGCCCGAGAGGTCTACACCAACAACAGCAGCCACAACCAGCAACGAGCCAGTGCAGGATCCGGTAACCTAAACCTAGATAGAGCTCTAATCAAATCTAAGGGCAGTCAGCAGCAGGAGCGCTCTTGCCATTTCTTACAGGTAAATAATTCCTCCTCGATTCCCATCCAAAACCGGTCGATTCACCCTTCTCCCCTTTGTTGACTCCCTTTTCTCCACGACTTACTTTCTTCACCAATGTTTCCTCTAAGCCAGTGGTGTTCAGTCTTGTGTGAGACTGCAGGTTTTCTGTCCTACCAAACACTACATCACCCATCTTCACCAGAAACAGTTTCGGTTAGGGAAGGGTAAACCAATTGATGGAATATAGCACTATGGTGAAATAAATATATAGAGAGAATTCAGCTACTAGTTCTAGGACACGCACAGTTTCTGTCTTGTCTTATTTATTTATTATTTCTAAGTTACTACCTACTGAATTGAAGAGTCATTTGAAACTCCACTCTGCACAAAAAGGGCCTGTTAGAGATGCAGTGATGCCACTTTTACCAGTCAATGAGCAAAGTAAGAAAATATGTTCTTATATTCTGGGAATGTTCAATAGAGAATCATTCAGTGCACTGGAAAATGTTTAAGTTTTGGAAAAGTCAATACCTCCTAAACTAGGGATAACAGCCATCAAGTTATGCAGAGGGTGCAAACCAAATCCTTTGGTTGAAGGTAATGAACCCTGGAGTACAAAAATGCAGTAAGCAAATTAAACTACAACACATTTAAAGTTAATGTATGTTAAGCTTAAAGAAAAAGTTGTATTTGTGCAAAAACTTTGTTTCAAAAACTAAAAAAATATAATTTAAAAAGGGCATCTTAGCATGTTTGCAGTATGGACTCAGACTGGTCCAAGACAATATTGTCTTTTACAGATCATTGCAGTCAATAGTCAGTGAACTAAGAAAGCTCCAAATGTGTGGGCCTGCTCCCTGATTTGATGCTTTTCTACATCAGCATTTCAGTAAATACAACTTTGCATGACATCCCCACAAGGGGAAGTGGATATGTATCCCAGTTTGATGGGCTGCTCTTGGTAAAAGCCTCAGGATCTTTTTTTGATTCAATCCAGGTTTCACTGTAGTGTTTGATTGAACAGGCAACTGCAGATTTACATGACTGGAACCCATGAATGGATATCACTGGCTAAGGCTGGTGACACAGTAGAGCTGGTAGTGTGAGGGCTTTAGGGGAGATTTCAATCTCCAACAAAACTATCAATTCACTGATTTGAACCATCCTGATAATACTAACAATATATTTAAACAATTTGCAAGGCCCTAAACAATTCCTGATGAAATCACCAATGGATCCTTGGATCATCAAAATTAAAGCTGTTTTCTGTAATGAGCATATTGTTGGATGTTGTAAGTTAATACAAGAAAACAAGCCATATAAACAGAAGGAGGACATTTAAATGACATACTGTAATGCCCCCCTTCACTTTCCCATGTTGGATGGATAGCTAATCAACTGTGTTGTGACCACACCCCTATCACGAATCTGTGTGAAGCCTAAAATCTACTGTTGAAAAGCACATACCGAACTGCCCTCTTCAATTGGCTGTTCTTTGGTGCCAGCCACTTATAGATGCAATATTCTACGGCAGATGTTGACATTACCTGGCAAAGGTCAATTTGAGGTTATGGCACCATTTCACCAACAGCCATGACTTATGGAGAAGGCAAACAATGTTTTAGATGAAAATTATGTTAGGCTTTGGTTTGGATTTCAGTGACTCTTTCATTCATGCACAGTACCAACATCTACCACGTGTTGCAACAGTCAGTAAAACTTGCTTCTATTTGCTTTGCTAAGTTAGCCTAAAAGCTAGTTAGCTTGTTACCATTTTTCACTGGACCCTGCTGAGCTTTTAAAATATTGAGTATACAGGGTTAGGCACGCTGTTTGTTCATCACAGTCATTAATCAAGCCAAGAAATAAATCAAAGCAAGACACTAAGATATTTTACACAGTTAGTGCCTTTTCTTTATTTGGAGTGCCTCGTAATATTTAGATAGCAATTGTTACAAAATTAAGTCAGTGTTTCCCACAGACTTTTGAGAGACTAGGGTGGAGGGGTTTTAGTCCGACCCTATAGCGGGGTCCGGGGGCATGCTCCCCCAGAAAACATTTTTGTAAATTTTTAAGTCAAATGCATATATCGTATATCAAAAAGGTCACACCCACAAAGCACAGGAAAGACATTTTACCAGTTAATAAATGATTGAAACATGGTGCGCAGGTAATCAAAAAAGACTAATGTCCATATTTCAGCTCTGAAACAAAGATAGCAGATTATCCAAGTTCAATTAGTTAATTACTTATGAACATATAAAATACAGTTTCAGCAAATATCTTTTTCTACATTGTGTAACTAATAATATAAACTAACTGTCTTTACTAAATAAAAGACTCAACTTCCACATGACTTAGAAGTGGATCAGCATCAGAGTTGATTTATTTTACAGATGGAAATAAAGAAGATCTTTCATTAAGACTTTGCTTTTTCTAAACTGAATCAACTAAAGCAGCTTAAAGCTGCTGCTGTGTTTTAAACAGCACACCAGTGTTTCAGATTAAGAAGTTTGAGGCTGAGCTGCAGGGTTTAGTGGAGATGTGTGGGGAAGTTTATTTGTGCTGTTGAACGTAACCGCTGTGAAACAATCAGAAAACAACATTTTATTGATCTGATTCACCGGCTTTCTTACTGTCTCCCTCGCTTCACTCACTCTCTACCTCGCTCGACCACAGCTAACACAACAGCGTCCTGTAGCCACTTACTGACGGAGCAACTCTGTCCGCCATTCAGTGTCCGGACCTTTTATACAGAACACTGAGGAGGAATAAAGTAGTAGTATTCCTGCATTGAACAGACTCTCTGAGAGTAGAGGAGAGCAACGCGACGAGAAGTGACAGCAAACTATAGCAGAGGCTAACGTTAGCTGCTCCTCTCCTCTGTCTCAGCGGGGCGGAGCTGAACCCTCCATGCAGCAGACACATAGACTGTGGAAAATGTTAACAACTTCATTCAGTAATTCAACAATATAATCTGCATTAAAGAAAATAACATCTCGTCCTATAACAACGTAACGTTATGGAGAGTGTACACACTCACTGTGAGACGTGGCGGCACAAATTAGACTTTGGCGGGCAGCCACAGTCTATATAATTAATGGGAAACACTGACAGTGGAAAACAGTTTATATTGCAGCAGAGGAAGAATTGAAGAAAATTTCAAAGCATCTTGGAATTGTTCTTTAACTAAACTACCTTACCTTACTGTAAGCTAAATTTGGCTACTATTATTCTAATGTTAATGGGTTGACTGTGCAAAATGTGTTCAGTCAGAAAGTATTAAATGTGTTGTAGTGTGTCCACAGCTTTAGAGGAAACATTGCTCCCCACCACCAGTCTATTACTCCCAAATTCCTCACTCCCTCTACTCCACCACTCCTCCCCTCCTGCCTTTCCTCCACTCATCCAACTCACTCCCACGCTTTTTATTCACCCAAACCCCTGCCACCCACCTCCACCTCCTTTACTTCCTCTTGGTTTGGGAAGCCTCCCTCTTCTTTATCCTCTTCCTCCTCTTTCCTACTTTTGAGTTGAAGAGAGAAGTAAGTGCATAGCCAGTAGCAGCCTTACTCTCTGAATGCTAGGTAATGACATGAACTCATGAAGAACCACATCCTTTCCTGTTTGTAGACCTCTTTTTAATTTAGTAGCGCTTCTTGTCCTACCTTTCTACCAGTTATCTTACCTTTCCTCACTGTTTTTGTCTTGATGTCTTGCTGTTATGCTGTGCTGTGATATACTGTGTTTTTCTTTGCAGTGCTGTGTTGAGCTACGGTATTGCTAAACTACTTGTAGGTAGTAGAGGAGTTTGAAGTTAGTTAGATTGAGAGTGTATGTAACAGTGATAGAATTTAAAGAACCCTTACCAGTGGTTTGGCAAGGGTAAGCCAGTGTCTGTTCAAAATGTTTGGTCTTCAGTATAGCTATTGATGTGAGGTGTGAATGAGTATATACACCAACAGCATAAAAATAAACTAACATTCTATTGTACACAAATGTTAAGCACCGTAATACTAAATTTTTTCTCATTTTAAGTATAAGGAAGGCTGCATTTAGAAATAAAATACATAGCAGAGAGCTTTTGGAAAAAATGTGCATCCTAAAATATTGGGCTCTTACATTGTTTATTTTCTGTTGCTTCAGTTTAGATCATTTGAGTGGGTATATTTGTTCAAAAGATTTATGCTTATATGAGACATGCTTGCTTAGGACTGCCAGTTGGAAGTAGCTTAAGAGTCTGTCCATTCTTGATTAAAAGCTCTGTTTTCGCTGTGTGTGTGTGTGTGTGTGTGTGTGTGTGTGTGTGTGTGTGTGTGTGTGTGTGTGTGTGTGTGTGTGCGTGTGTGTGTGTGTGCGTGCTCATGTTGTGCTTTGTGTGTCTGGGTCATTCACTGCCCCTCAGGTTGTGGCATATTAATACATATTGGGCAAGATTCTCCTAGGAGTATTATTAATTTTGAAAGGTCAACAAAGCTCTTCTGAAGTCACATAGTTGAACTTGTTAAAATAAATGCTCCTTATTTCATTAAATGTTTCACATTGTAGGAGGAAGTAGTCTAGTAGTCTCTCTCTCTCTCTCTCTCTCTCTCTCTCTCTCTCTCTCTCTCTCTCTCTCTCTCTCTCTCTCTCTCTCTCTCTCTCTCTCTCTCTCTCTCTCTCTCTCTCTCTCTCGTTTGAAACAGCATTCACACATGAGGAAAAAACAACAGACTTGTCATGTTCTTTTTATTTACTCTTGCATTTGTTGGATGTTAAGAATGAATGAAAAGGAGGAACATGAAACACAAATTAAGAGTGTTTAGAATGTAACCACTGGGAAACAATTACACAATAACAATTTGATTCCTGGGCTTTCTCTCTCTCTCTTCTCAGCAGCACTGTCTGTCTGTTGTTTGCTCCTGCTTTCAGGTCACTCGCCCACTTTCTCTCTCTTTTTCTCATCTTTTTTTTGTGTCAGGAAGCTGACAACAAAGCCTAACTTTTAATATTAGAGAGGTGTCCTACCCTTTGTTTCTCATGGCAGGGTTGTATAGCTCTGATCATGGCATGTAGTCACAGAGCCTTGAAGCCCTGCCCTGCAGCTGCAGAGCGGAGTGGCTCTTTGTCTGTTCAAAGTTTATTTATGTTGATCCGAACTGCACCATATTCAACAGCGCACTTCCTCGGGCCCCCAGCAATACACCTGCCAAGTGTGAAGTAGATCAAATAAATGGTTCTCAAGATATGCCAAACACATACATACATACCTACATACGTACATACACACATACATACATGTATATAGACAGACAGACAGGTTCCTTCATTTAGTGGAGATAACAACAATCTGCTTACAACTTCCATTAGTGCCAATATGCATATTTTAACTTTTGTAATAATCTGCATAATAAATGGTTGACACACAATGTTGAGGTGACACACCTTCCTTAAACACACATCTAGAGCACAGTAACTATGATTTTGCTTGTAAAACAATCTTTTATCCGGGGACTAATTTAATTTGTTCTGTGTTGCTTTGTGTTGGATCAGTTTGCAAGACACATGTCCTGCCTACCAGTAGTTCTGATTGGACAGACTATATGAAGCAAACCACATTTCTTACCAAAACATTGTCCAACTCCTTTAACAGCTGTTCCAAAATGTCCCATCCATGGCAGCAAAACATCTTCTGTGGATTGATAGTTTTTCATGTGCTCCAACTCCACCAGCAACTGACGTCTGTCCATTCCAGAATCTGGCATTCTGGTTGATCCAATGATATAACGTCAGTGTTCCCTCTTTTTGACCCTTTTTTGTCTTGCTCTGCTTGCCTCAGCACACTTTCCTCCTCATTATACTCTGACTCGAACTGATAGGGAACAAACTTTCTGTAGAAACTGTTTTTGTCTACTCATCAGAGTTACAGATCACCATATTCACTGCCTGACATTTTCTTGTTAACACGTCACTGCTTTGAAGAGTTACTTCTTTGTGAACTACTTTCTGTTCATTAACTAGTATGCAGGTATTCCCTGTTGAGTTTCCAGACATCACAGCCTATGAATGCAATGCTGTGTGGCAGCTGTATGGACATACCAATCTGTGGTCAGGTCAATTTATAGCACCTTGATGCATCACCAGGAAGGATTCACAGATCACTGCACCATTTTAACATATTCACTCAACTCTGAAATTAAGTAACTTTAACAAAAATCATTGTGGACATCTGTTTCATTATGATGCATTATGTTGAGCAAGTTTCAATTCTGTGCAAGTTATTTTGATAGCATACTAAAACTGAAATTAAACCAATGGGATAAACTAATTGAGAATATACAACCACCACTCGTTAATTTAAAAATGGTCGTCAGTGATTTACGTTTTAAGCTTACTGGACTAATTAGATAAAATCACTGGAATGTAAGGAAAGAAGAAAGGCATCATAAACAATAGAGTTGGGTTTCCGATCACCACTTCCACTTTCCATCTTGTTTTAGGTATACAAAATACCTGTCATGTCATTTTCAGTCAATACTGCCTGTCACTTGTTGAAATGACAAACCTCACAAGCTGCAAATTATAGTTAGCTTAACTAATTAACACTGATTCCCTGAGTAACTTGTCCAATGGCCAAAAGTCTGATAAATGTCTAATAAATGTGCTATCAGGAACTCAGTGTCCATAATGGACCAAAGATGATTTGTTAGAGAAAGAAATGTGATTGTCTGCCATGCCTCTACAATCATGAGTGAACTGCTTTTTTGCAGTTCAACAAGACAGACAGACTTCAGACAGACTATTCCTAATCTCCCAATTAAACACTCATCTATACAGTATGATCAAAATCATTTAAGCACGTTATTATTACTTCCTAAGAGCTGTCCACGGCAAGAATGATAACTATAATGATAACTGTAAATATACTGTTTTAAAAATTGTCCTAACTTAAGTGGATGGTGGAGTCCACAGCACAACTATAACAACAACAGTCGATGATATCATTGGGATCACTTTCAGAGCGTTTTGATGAACTGTAGAAACACTGACAGCCACAGCACTGTAAATTGGAGCAGAATGACATCCAGAGGTATTATATAGGTTTGTCTCTCTTTATTATGCATTGATGCCGTAACTTGGTTCTCAATTATAATGTAAAAAAAAAAGACAAAATTGGCGACCCTTATGGGTTCAGATCTGTGCTCCTATACTGTTTTTTTTTTTTGCAATAAAAGCTGGACATCTGTCCTTGGTGTGGACAGTCCTTTACTGCCTCTATTTGGATTGATAGATTGTGAAAAAAGGTGTTCAAAAGTAAGTCGGTTACAGCTCTTAATTCAATATATCAGATGTAACCAACATTTCATGTTATATTTCTTATCTCAATTAACGGTTGTTAAGATTGATTAGGTTTCTCCTCAAAACTGTAGTGTTCCTTCATGGTAAACAAAAAAATATGTTTTATTTTATTTTAACTAAAAGTGAGTTAGAAATAGAAATATATATACAGATTATACATATTTAATATGCAGGTTCAATACTGGATTCATTTGGCATCATATACTATAAGCAAGATATGATAATCACTTATGATAAACACATAACACCTCCACACGGGTATCAAGACCAAACAACACTGTATGATACTATACAGCCAAGCACGATACGGTAGCTATACTCTATACTCTACAGAGTGATGTAACTTACTGTAGTTTATCAGCACAAACAACACAGCGAGGTCGAGCTGTTGAACTGTTACCCTCATCTCCAACTTCTTCTGCCGGCTTGCCCTGCGTTGTCATCCCAGGTGTTAGCAGGTCTGTGCTGACAGCAGTCCAGCAGCAGGTGTAACATCAGCTGTTGAGCTTCAGAGTCAACTGACTTGGATTTTCTTTTTAACATCACTGTATGCTGACTACCACTTCACAGAGAAATGAATAATATAGATATGCAGGCTGAGTGTATATTATATTGTCAGTATTTTAGAGACCCCTGAGTAATGGGTGTGAACTACAGGGGATGTAATGAGCAAGTGTATACTATGTCCCGTTCATTAAATTCTTCTGAATCCATAATCATGATGACATTACTCTGTTTGTAAAATTATTAGGCTATTTAGTATAAAGAAGTAGGCTATTTAACAATTTAGGTAGATATATCAGTCATTTGAGTTAACAATTGAAACTATGATATAATGCAAGCGTACAATATAAATATTAGCGGCCGAAACTACAAAGCGACTTGTCCACAGTTACTTTTCCACAATATAAACTGACTATTTATTAATAACTGTTATTCATTTAATTGAAATATTGCTTATTGAAGTAATAGTTTAACTCCCTGGCTGATGACATCCTCTGGTATAATTCATGTTAAATCATTTTTGTTTTTATTTCTGTAACGGTGCAACAGCTGAGACAGCGTTCACAGCACGGGTCATTTTTCCTCATTCTTTGTCTTTCTCAGGACCTTTAATTCCACTAACACTAAATAATAATCTGTGTTTCTGTTGATCTGTTTCTGAGAGCGGGACCTCAGTCTGAGAGCTCGTAAAGTTCTTATTCTTAGTCTTTATGCCATTTTCATGAATGGAGCTTCTCCACAACCTGCCGGTCTTCTGACCTTATTTGGTATTTTGGGGGCGTCATTCATGTTAATTTACTATTCTCGGGAACGCGCGTTCATTTAGAACAGGTGGGATTCATCATGTTTACAATGGTCATTTACGACTGTTTCCTGGTGATACGAGTGTTTGGTGAATCCGACGTGGCACACTCGTAAATTCCACCTCACGAAAAAAGTACGACAGAAGAAGAAGAAAAATACGAACATATTCTTGCATCTGGCCCATTGACACTTGGAAGCTGCTCAGTACAACCACAGTCTGATCTGCTGCCACTGAGCAGCTCCACTGGAGCAGTTGGGAAAAAGGCCTTGCTCAAGGCCAGCTCGGTGGTAGTAATGAGGGATGAGCAAGTGCTGCTTTTGAACTTTCCCCACCCACTCTTGATCCACAAACCCTGGATTGAATGAATTAAATAAGAAAAGATCTCAAATCTACAGGATTAAATGCAGCTTTCTGGTTCTATTTTTACATAATCCACAAATAATCTTTGAGCTGCATACAAAGCAAATCTCTTTTGGTTGTCGCTGTAAAGAATTTATTGGGAAATCCTGACAAGTCAAATAATAATATAGTTCAACTTGTTCTAATGTGTAAAAATTTAAAAAACTACAAATGTGTTATCTGTACTGTGAGTGCTAGTAGTGGAGCAGATAACAGAAAATTGTGCAAATTATGATACAAGCATGAAATTTGATTTGGTTGTTCTCTAGGCCCTACTGATGAAATCTGTCCGATTGGACATTTGAAAATCCAAGATGGCGGCCATTTTTCAAGATGGCTGCCAAATTAGCCTCCCGAAGTTCTTTTCTTTCATAGAAATGTGTGTTGTTGACTACTTTGAATGACATTAGTGTAATTTTTTACATACATTGTATTGTATTTGTCTCTCCTCTCTGTGTCCACCCCCAGTCAACAAGACTGCTGGTGTCTGGCCTGGAGATGGTAGCCTGGCCCCAGATGATACCAGCCTGATAAGCAGCACACTTGGCATGCTCTCTGAGTGCTGCTTGTGTTGGTGGAATTGAGTTGTATGGCCTCTGCTTGCGGGCAAAGAGATCCAGTCTTGCTTCATCCACACCAGTGGCTGCACTTGATCTATCATACATTAGGACAACAAATCTCTCCAGATGTTGCAGATCTAGATCACTAACTGATGTTGGATGCTGGCTGAGATTGGTGAAGGTTTCAGAAACCTCATCACAGATGTCCCAAGTCTGCCATGCTGTCTTCTTCCCTTTACCACGGAAGGCAGAAACAACATCACATCCAGTGAACGCATAGTATTCCACTAGCTTTCTCAGGCCTGATTGCCGAAACCACATCATTAACTGGAATCCATTGAATATTGACTCCTTGGCCAAAGGCAATCAATCAGTTAAATGGACCACTCAAAGTGCTTCACACTACATCTCATTCACCCCATTCACACACAGATGGCAGGAGCTACCACGCAGGTGCCAACCTGCACATTACACACATTCATACACCGTTGGGGTTAAGTGTCTTGCCCAAGGACTGGAGGAGCCAGGAATCGAACCGCCAATCTTCCAATTGGAGGACGACCACTCTACCTCCTGAGCCACAGCCGCCCCAGCTGTTCTCAAGACCAAGTTCTTGTAAGGATGGCAGTACAGACACTGCTATCTGTGTCATTAGCCTTGATTATAAGGGACTTGCTACCATCTGTTGTTGCATCCCTGCAATGTACAAATATTCGTGTGTCAGCTTCTTCATGACAGCATGGAGACACAGCATCGAGGGGCTTCCTTGTGTTGGTAATGACATCTTCTCCTTTTGTTACAATGAGTGTGCTTGTTGTCTGTACTTCACAGATTTTGTCTGCAAGGAAGTGAAACAACTCAGCCTTGTTTCTTTTATCTCGAAGAAAGCTTCTCCAGTTATTTGGGGTATTACTTGTTCCTGTCACTCTTCTTCTCATTCCTTGCTCCCTTTTTGACCTGGTTTCAGACTTCAGACTTGACGTCTTGTACACATCAAACACTATGTCCACCCTTTTATACTGGGCACAAGATTCCCCTTTCTGGATTATGTCTTCTTTAGCGTAGCCATCAAATGTCTTAGAGGTCCGTGGAGGTAGGGCATTGATTAGTGCTGAGCCATCTATGGTGACTGTGTCTCCCCTTGGTTCACTGTCTGGGATGTTCACTTGTGCTTGAAGAATTTGAGCCAGCTTTGACTTCTGGCATGTGTGAAGCTGGCCACTGTCACTGAGAGATGCAGGAGATGACTGGTTCTCATGCTTGAAGAATTCCTGCAAGTCACACTGCCAGTTCTGGCATGAGATGAAGAGTCGTGAGAACAACTAACAGTCATCTTTCAGCACTTTCTCCTTAGAACTGCCCCCAGGTTGCTTTAAGACTTGTTTAAAGAAAGAAACTGTATTCTTCTTGATTGGATGACAGAATGAACATTCATCTTTATTCTCTAGCCCCTTCATGAATGACTGGAACTGATCTTTGCCCGGCTGGTGATGTGTACCAACCATTTCGGCAAGAGCTGGGTCTGCAACATTCTTTGTGTCTAACACTAGTTGTTCAGCTGACTCTTCTTGGAATGGGTTGCCCATTTCCTGCAACACTTCATAGAGAGCTTTCACCTTCTCAAAGAAAGATCTCTGGGCACTGAGTGTTTGCTCATGATGTCTCCTGTCATTGTTTGCATCTTTCATACCTGACATAGCCTCGTATCCAGCAACTAGACGACTCACTTCGGGTCTGGCTACCATCCACCTACGAAGTGCTACCGGGTCTTCTGTCAACCCAATGGCTCCTCCATCCCCTTTGATGACTGAATTATTTTGCTCATGGGCTTGGTCAATTGCCAGGCCTGAGAATTTTCTTCTCGACTTGTGAACAACAAAGTTTCCCTTGTGAAACTCCCTGGTCAATTCTGGATGTTGTTGCTCAAGGCACATCATGTCTCGGAGGTGAACTGGGATCCATCGTGCATAATTAGGGCCCGAGCACTGACAAGTCAGTGAGGGACCTATTGCTTTTGCCAGGATTCTTATTATTATAATTCATTATTATTCACGTTCTTATGCCGTGTAATGAATCGCATTTTTGGCGGCTTGAACATAAATGAAAACTCATGAAATTCTGCACACACGTCGCAGTTGGTGAAAATTTATTTAATTTAATGTGATTGGACGCAAGCGTGGTAAGGGGACTCGCTAGCGCCCCCTAACGTCGGGTCATGTGACCACAAATCCTCTCGGATCGGCATGAAATTTAAATATGTTACAGCTCTCATCGGATCATTGGGAAATTAATTTTGTGGAATTTTTTTACCAAACAGGAAGTCGCCCACGCGGCGTGGCGTGCACCGATTTTCATTTTTCGAACAACGCTTTGAGGACTTTATGATGTTCACAGAATCATGAAACCTGCCACGTAGGTTTCAAATCATGAGCTCTTTCATCTGATACCACATTTGCCCAATATTTTGCCCCAACAGCTCAGTAGCGCCCCCTAATGCCTTTTCCCACTTAGCATGTACTGACAAGCTCTAAAACTCACCAAATTGGACACACTCATCAAGACTCACAAATATTATTTTTTGGTATAACCGCAACCTTTTAAGTGGCAAAATGACTCTACAGCGCCCCCTAGAACATTAAAAAATGAAGCCCCGCCTTCTACATGCACGTACATGAACGAAATTTAGGATTCATATATATCATGACCAGACGCACACAAAAGCCTCTTGGACCCATACCCTAAGTCCAACAGGAAGTCGGCCATCTTGGATCACAGGTGCATTTTTTCCGCCATTTTCCCCATTTCCAGGCCTCGTACTTTAACGAACTCCTCCTGCAGTTTTGACTCCACAGACTTCAGATTGGAACTATATCATCCTCAGACCTTGATTATGTAAACTTGACGACAGATTTTTCCTACGTTATACCAGGTGGGCGTGGCAGTCGTTTGTTTGTATAAACAAACAACTCCTTATAACTCCTCCATACATTGTCGGATGTTTATACATGCACTGCGTAAAATGTCACACCTGGTGACGCCGTTTCAATTTCAACATCATTGGGGGTGGATGTGGCAAGGGGTCTCCATAGCGCCCCCTAACAGCAGGTCATGTGACCACAAACTTTGTCTGATCTTCGTGAAATTTATAGGTCTCATAGCACTCATGGGTAAACCCTCAAATAATTTTTTTCAAATTTTTCGCTCTAACAGGAAGTGAGTTATTTTGCATTTCCTGCGTCAATTTTCCGTTTTTCCCTCTGCGTTTAGAGGACTTTCCCATCTTCACAGAATCACCAAATTGCCCACATAGGTTCACACTCAGGCGCACTTTAATTTGAGACCATAACTGCCTCTGGGCGTGGCACAACAGCTCAATAGCGCCCCCTAATGCCTTTATCCATTTTGTACATTTTTCCAAACTCCTACACTCACCAAATTGTACACATACGTCAACAGTCACACATATTGACTACTGACAAAGTTTGGGATTTTTAAGTGAGAAGATGACTCCACAGCGCCCCCTGGAAGATTTCAAAGTTTAAGCCCCGCCTTCCACATTGACATAGAAAAATGAAATCGACAAGGCCTATGTATTATGTCCAGACGCACAAAAAAGCCTCTTGGACCCATACCCTAAGTCCAACAGGAAGTCGGCCATCCAGGCTAAAATGTTCAATCTGGATAATTTTTATTATTATTATAGTTGTACGCCTTTTTGACAGCCTAAACATGCCCCAAAACTCACCAAAACTTGCAATCATGTCCGATCCGGAGAAAACTTTGATATTTTAAGGAGCGGGGAAATGGCCGACGCAAAAATTGATTAATAGCGCCCCCTAGAAAATTTTAAAAATCAAGCCCCTCCACTCAGATTGACGTAGACAAACCAAATTCAGGAAACACATGTATCGTGTAAAGACGCACAAAAAAGACTCTTGGACCCATAGCCTAAGTCCAACAGGAAGTCGGCCATCCAGGCAAAATGCTCAATCTTGATGCTTTTTTGACCCTTCACCCACATTCCTTTGTGCTTAGAAGTCACCCAGACTCATTTGTGGTCTTAGTTTGCCATCTAGTGGAGACATTAACCCCATCACACAATGTTCACTTAAAGGCACAGGAGCAAAGACATCTACATGCCAGTATTGACAGCCCTGCGACTGCCGCACGCACCGACGTGCATGTACGGTGTTACAGTTGGGGGGAAACCGGTGGGGTGCGAGGGCCCTTCGACACTGCTTGCAGTTTTAATTGACATTGTTGTTTGCAAAGAAGTAACGGGCCAGTTCTGAGAGTGCTTCACGATACAAGTTGAAGTCTCCTTCTCTGAATGAGCGGATCAGGGTGAAAATGGTGAGCTCCATGTCCAGCACCAGACTCCAGAACTGAAACTGTGGAGCCATTTCTATATGGAGGCCACCAAACATGATCAAACATTTGTCCTCTCCATATTCAGGCCACGTCCACTGGATTTGCTTTGCTACAGCATACAAAGGTTGGTCAGCAGCAACAACAGGGGTCTGCCCTGGGTTCAGAAAAGCCACTGTATCACAAATCTTCTTCAGGACATGCTTGATGGTTGCAACAGAGTGAGCCTGGTCTCGCATCAGGGGCATTAGTGCTGAAATGCTCACATCAAATGGCTTGTTCCTCTTCTGTGTTGCATGGTGGGATGACCATGTGATGCAGACTGCATCTGCCACATCCTCAGTGAGGAACACCTCTTCCAACAAGCAATATTCGTCCTTCAAGTGTGACTGCATTGAGTGAGATGCTGTGAAGGAATGGCATACTACTGGAGGAGGGATTCTTTGTAATGTAAGCTGGGCGGACATTTGTGTAAGCTTCTGGAAGCTCTGGGACTGTTTTCATCTTCATGTCTGAATTCAGTTTGAGTACTGCACGTTCTTCACCAGCATTTTCAGGGCTTGGATGTTGAAAAATGGACAAACTTGTACCATGGAAGGATGTTTGAGCTGTGGTTGCAGACGGATTATGGTCAATGTTGTCTACAGCTGCAGTAGTGAACAACTGCTTTCTCAAGACTGGTGGACAGACGAGTCCATCTTCCACGTACTGGGCTACAACTGCTTCTCCCAGCTGAGCTGAGATTTCAAGGACTCCGTCATATGATATGCTGAGCCCATTCCCATGGAGCATATCAATGAGTTGCCTCTTTCTGGTTTTGGCAACCACGGACATGCCAACACAGACAGCAAAAGGTGTCTCACGGTCCTTGGAATGCCTGTGGACTTCTGTTCCTTCTTTGTACTCGGCAGAGCAGTTGAACTGCAAGAGCTGCGATATAACAAGGTCTGACTTAGATGGTCCATGTTGGAGTTGGGAATTGATGTCTGTACCATGTTTGATCATGCATACAAATTGCATAAGTGATGGTGGTACAGCCTGTTCTAGGTCTGCATTGTTAAAACTGCTGCTGAAATGTGACTTATGATTAAGCATGTCTCGTCTAATCATCCCAGCAGCTTTCGCCAGATGGATTGCTTCACCATACTTGGATGTTTGTGCAAGCATTGAGTCCACATCTTTCTCAAAAGCCAGCAAGACATCCCGTCCCTGGTGATGAGCTTGCAGCTCAGGGATGTGACAAAGCAGCTGGTCCTTTAGTCGAGTAGCATGAACCTGAGGTGATTCAACACCCATCTGCTCCAGTCTCTGCTTGTAAAGCGTGGTCAGATCAGCAAGCCTGAAAATGGGTGGATCTGTGCCATCACTGGCAGCTTTTATTTCACTGATCTGAGTGACCAGTTCAGAGAAGGCAATTGGATATGCTTCCTTCCAGTCCTCCTGTGCTCTCTCTTGCTCTTGAACCCTTAGGTAGTGTCACTCTTTGTTATACAGAGCCACCAAGCAGGCAGGATGATACTTCAGTTCTTGTGCTATGACATCTCCGTCACTCAGTTTGGCCAGTAGTTTCCCATTATTGAGTGTTCTTGCACATTCATTTATTCTCATATTCACTTTCATTGTCATTGCCTCTATTAGCTCACCTCCTTGAGTCTCACATAGAAGACACTCAATTTGTTTTCTTCTATTGGGCCTTTCTTGGGATATTGCTTCTACCGCCCTCATTGCTAGTAGCTGCTGGGGTTGATCTTTTTTCAGCTCTTTTTTCAGCTCTTTGTAAATTTGTGTGCAGGAGTCTGCACGTCTCATGATAGTGTGCCTTGTTTCGTCTCAAGGTTTCCTCTATCCCTCCACCTTCGTCAAGTCTTGCAGGGTCTATATTGATTGGTAGTTGATGAAGTGACTGAAACCATGGAACATTCTTTGCCATGGTCACATACCCATCATCTCCTTTTTGGACCGGATTGGTCTGGGGAGACTTTAGATCTTCCTTTTTATCTTGTTGACATATGCAACACTGATTTATTAGTAGAGCTAACATCCATGGCTGGTCTGACATTTAATTTCAAAGTTTGATCCTGTTACGACCCTGGAACTGAGAAAATATAGCCTATAAAAATATAGCCTGATAAATTTTTGCGGCCGATGCTGATACGAATGTTAGAAAGAAGAGAACTTGTTTTTTTACTTCAATATATCTGCCAATATTCTTTATATAAGTTACTGTTAACTACCTTGCTAAGATGGCAAACAGATGCGGTAAGCATGAATGACATGAGGATTGTCAGGGACAAAGTTATATTAGAGTTAAGGGAAAATTATTGGGTCATTGTTTATTAACTTACCAGCAATGCATTACTACTAGTTAGCTACTAGTTAGAGCTGCAACGGTGTGGCACGCACGTGATCCGCAGATTGGTTGATATAAAAATAGTCCATCTCCTTGGTCTACTCAGAAATTATTCATCCCAGCAACATGTGGAGACCACTAAAACTAAATTATGCTTTCCAGAGCTGTAACCTGTTTGTCTGTGGCTTTAAAATGATTCCTTCTCTGCTGACTGTCATGGGATCGGGCTGCTGCACTGATGTCTTTATTATAGCCCTGAAAGGCCAACATTAGTCTAGAAATATATCAAGAATTACTTCATGAAATGCTTAAAAAAATAACTAATTTGAATAATTGTTTGCTAAATTTGTTTCTATGTAGCCTAATTTAAGTTTTTATTTAAACATTGGATGGACATCTTGAGTTGAATGTATTTATTTATTGGGCAAAAAAATCCTCGCATAAAATGCATACATTTTTTACAAAATTAATTTGTTGGGCGCTACCCTATATAAAATCACAAAATCCAACTCAACAGACTTGAAAACATAGGAATGGACACCGAGATTAATCAAATCGAAAAAATACACACATTAATATAAAAAAAGGCAATTTTGGAGGCTAATTTGCCAGCCATCTTGAAAAATGGCTGCCATCTTGGTTTTTCAACAGATAGATTTAGATTACATAGATTAGATCAGAAGCCTCTGGAGAACAAATATACCAAATTTGTATCATAATTTGCACAATTCCACTCAAATTTTGATTTGATCTGCTCCACTATAGGTGAGATATCATTGTGTTTGAAGGTGTGTGTGTGTGTGTGTGTGTTTGTGTTTGTGCGTGCGTGTGTGTAGTCAGGGATTCTTGTCTGTGAATGTCATTCAGTTGATTATTATGTACATTTTTACTGCACTAATCGGTTCACCAAGTCACGTAGCACTCACCACTCTGTTGCTCTCATTTTTCAATTTTTGAAGTTTTGAAGTCAGTGTGAAGTTATTGTTGAAGGTGAAAAACCTCAACAGTGAGTGTAGCAGTCATCATTATGAGTCATCAGTAGTAAGTAACTGAAAAAACCCTCATTAGTGTATTGGTATTCTCTTCACACAACATGTAATTATAAAGCATATATTTGGTGCAATGCTCTACAGTGTATCAGTATGTAATTTCTGATCCGAGCTGATAGGATGGATCACTGGAAATGCTGTTTATTTCAAGATCCAGTAGACCTGAGTGGGCAATACACAGAGATCATTTTATAGCTCAGAATTGTTGTTTCACAGCCACTTTCTGCTCTCTTCTCACTTTCTGTTCTCTCTCTCTCTGTTTCTGTCTCTGTCTCTGTGTGTGTGTGTGTGTCTCTCTCTCTCTCTCTCTCTCTCTCTCTCTCTCTCTCTCTCTCTCTTTGTCTCTGTCTCTGTCTGTCTCTCTTTGTCTCTGTCTGTCTTCTGTCAGTCTAAACACGCAGTGGTGTGACTCATGTATTAACTGTGATATGGACATTTATTTGAAAATACTGCAATCATGTCAGAAGTTTGATGGAAAGTGAGAGCACACAGATTTTGTTTTAGATTTGGATGGTCTTGCATTGTCTTTCACAAACAGCACATCAACAGTATTAATAGTAATAAACACATTGTACCTTCTAACCATGGTATATGTAATTGTCATCATTACACATGACTATCTTGTAGGGACTGTTGTTTGAACAACAGTTCATTTCATTTTAGTAAACAGCCCTTACGTACATTCAGGAGAATATGAGGTAGATAGCAAGAGTACTTTGCGTGCTTTTTTTTTTTACAAAGCACAAAGATGAGTAAAAACACAACAAAATTCAAAAACCCAGTGTAAAAAAGAGGACTGAGGGGGAAAAAGCAAAAAAAAGCAAACCTTTCAAACAGTGTAATCTTCTCTGACTGCAGCAAACATTAACTTCAAGAAGCATCAGATCTGCTGTTTTAGTCGTGTCAAGAGCTGCATTAAAGCTGTCCACATTCCCTTTGGCAGAAGTTCAATCTGAAAATCATCATCTGCAGCATCTCAGCAGAATGGCTGCCGGCCGTACTGTTACCTGTTATTTCTAAAGCTGCTGCAGCCAACGTTGCCAAGGAGACAGGTTCAAATATAAAATATACTTTAGATGCTTTGGATTTACTGCATACATGTAAGTGTATGTGTAAGTGACAGAATGTCACATGCACAATTATGTATTTGTGAAAACATTAACAGACTTAAAGCTTGGATATAAAATCTCCATCAAACAGCACTAATGACCGTGTCAGCTGTGGAAACCAGTAATCCACTGTTCCTCAGCCATTAAAGTAGAATAAGTGCAGGAGCTGCAGTGGAAGTGAGGCTTGTGCGTGGGTGAGAGGCGCTGCTGATGCTACTGCAGCTGGTCCTTTCCCCGCATTCTCTTTTTATAGCCAAACTGCTCATTTGTGTCTCTTTGACGTCACACACACATACACACGCACACACACATATGCACACATTTAGCCCAGCAGATCTGTTCAGCCTCTTTCCCTCGGTGATTCATATATAATTAGTCAGAGAAGCGGTGCAATTCTCCTGCTGTCTGTCTCTGTTATTGTCTGTCAAATTCTCACTCTCCAGCTTCCAGTATGAAGGCACTTAACACTTTGACACAAAGTGCTGACATTGCTCCAGCTGGCATTGACACTAACCAAAAAAAAGGTGTGGCTAATTAAACGTAATGAGGTGTGGCGTGTTGTACATACACCAACCATAGACTATAATGTGACTTCATTTAAAACTGCAAGAAAGTGTGCTCTGACACACAAGGTGACATTTGTCATCTGTGTGCTTTTTTAAACTGCCTACAGGTACATGTACTAATATCATGGAGCTTCATCACAGCTACTGTTATTGTCAGTGATGTTTTAAGTTCAATGGTCAAAACAGATCACATGTCTCTATGCCAATCTGATCAGGGTTTGGTTTAGTTTTCTCATAATACAAATTTAGATATTTCCATTTTAGCTTGGACATACCCCGTTCATATATTCCAAAAAATGCATTTACATCCTCACAGGTTTCAGGGGTACAAGACAGCATCACAGATTTCTGGGAGGTCTAGAAGGCAGCATTGCTCGATCGTCTGTAGAAAGATGTCAAAGATTGGCTGCTGCAATTAACACTTTAGCCTGGGGCCACAATCAGCTGATCGTATAATAAAGTTTATACAATTGACTTGCTCAAAACAGTAGATTAAGTATGAAGTCTTAAGTATGACATTTGTTACAGATGAATATATATATATATGTCTTTGGAAAGTGGTATGGGTTATACACCTTTCTCTCATGCACACAGGTGTACCAAATAATAATAAATAATAAAGATAATGGCTGTATTCCATTCAGGTGTGCCAGTTCCAGGGTTCTGATGTTGTGCCTCCTGGCTCTCTGTCCTAGCTTACTGGCACAGCTTAATGGAGCGCATCCTCATTACAGTTATTAGTTCCAGCTGTGCTTCTGCTCCTATGATGAGTCAACATATCCACTGTGAGAGAGGGTTATGACAAAGTAGGCCTACATGAAGAAGGTGCAACCAGTCGAATTATAGGCAACTCTTTGTTATTTGGATATCATTATCATCAATTATTTTGGAAGTATGAAACAAAACAAAGAAAGCTCATCTTAACATTTTTTTTTATATAGCTGCTTGTTCACTCGGTGTGTTAGGAGAAAACATTGTTATTTCAAAATCAGACTGTTATTTCAGAATTGTATCATTTAAACTCCTCTACATACCTATAATAATCTCATGGGGACTTCCAAAGTACTGCATATGGTAACATTTAGTGACATGAGAGATGTGCTTTTATTACTGTAATGTAATGTTCATTCACTTGCATTGTATTATTAGATAGTTGCAACAGTAACAACAGGCTTTTGAGTTATTCCAGTTTTATTGCAGATTGTTTTTATTGTGTTCTCTGTATTGTTATTATCTATCTATTGTCCCCTTTAAGAGGGGAGAAATGTGAGAAATAGTCAGTGTAGTTACTAGCCAATGTGGTACATTATCCTGTATTTAATCACTGATGTAATCAGTTTCTTTTTTTTCTTCTTTTTTTCCCCCACACCATTTCAGCCTAGCTCATTAAAGCCTGTAAATCTATTGGCAACATGAACCTGGCTCTTGCATATTAGAGACCTTTTAAATACTTATGAACCACCTGAGATCCCCATATGAAACATTGTTGTCATAAAGCTCATTTGGCTTATTATTTTAAGAGTCATACATTCTCTCTGGTGCTATCTAGCCATGAAGATAGTTTCATTGCCATGCACTGAAGTTTTTAGATAACCATATGTGAACGTTGATTAGCCACCCCAGTACAATGGAGGCTTTACTTCAGAAATGTGTCTTAATCTTCTCATGTTACTCTGGACTATTTCTTCTAGTTCTGCAGAAATGACTGATGAGATTTGTCTGTCTCGTCTTTGTTTTTGTTTTTAATAAACAGATTTTTTCCCCTTCAAGTAGTGCAGAACAGCATGTTCATACAGAAATATACAACATACATTTTATTTCATGTAAACTTTGTAAATATTGATCTACTCTCAGCATCGCTTTTTCTTTGTTATTGGACTTTTTTTTCTCAGTGCATTCTTTGTCAGAAAAAAACATCACATTTTCTTGGTGTGGTGTATTAACTAGCCTTTTCTCTATTAACAAGCAGATCACACACACTTGTAAACACACACATGGATGCACACACATACTCTCTGGTGTTCATGTATGACCACAGTTCCTGCATTTGTGAACTGAGCTGACTTCTGGAAAGCAGATGTATGAATTAGCCAGAGAGAAATTTCAGACCTGCCCAGGCAGACTCACACATACTGTTCTATGCTAATTAGACAGTAGCACAGCAGTGTGGGAGCTGTGTATGTATGCATGTGCGTGAGAGAGGGTGATGGATTAAGAACAATATCAGTCATTAGTTTAGTACAGTCTGTGTATTTGGGTGCTACATCTTGCCCTGTGTGTTTATGGTTGTACTGTATGTGAGTTCAGTAGTTAAAGGTTCTATGTACCAGCAGGACAGTTTAGTTAGCCAGTTTGGTGGCTGGGACTAAGGCAGCAGTGGAATGGATCCCCCTGACTGCGTTTCCCTGTCGTCTCCGCCCGATCACCAGGTACCTCAGGATGAGTGGAGTGGTTTTTCTCCCCTGGGGAAGGAGGATGACATCCCTTGTCGGAGGATGAGGAGCGGCAGCTATGTCAAAGCCATGGCTGAGGACGACAGTGGAGACTCTGATGGGAGTCCCAAACCCTCCCCCAAGATCCAGGCACGTCGGGCCAGCTACCTGAAAGCCACCCAGCCATCACTGACTGAGATGACCACTCTACAGTAAGAATCCATTGTCTCCTCTTACTTTTTGTGTTCATCATGAATCTTAGACTGGAATCCATTCGTCTCTCTAACAGTTTATCTTGCCCTTCCCCCATGTATAGATGAGGCTGAAACATCATGATTCAGTCAATGTTAAATTTCATGAAAATTGTATGTTAAATATTCCCTTTGTTGGTTGATTTAAATGTGGATATGTTAATGATAGACATAAATCAATCAATCTTTATTTAAATAGTGCCAAATCACATCAAAAGTTATCTCAAGGCACTTTACACATAGAGCAGACATGGGCATTCCTATGATGTTTGAGTATTCTATAATTTGATCAGATTCACCCCTCAATTTGCATTTAATTTTATGGCCAATTCAAGGCCTGTTAGGGTTCTGTTATCTACTATTGGTCATGCTAGCATGAACTGAGGTACTAGTGAGGTAGCTAGTGTAATGTGAGACATACATACATAGACATATTTTAAAATCTGCAGAAATACAGTAGAAGTATGAATATCTCAACGCATCCTCATAATTAACCAACCACAGGAGTGTAAAATACCGCTTTACAAAACTGTTACAAATCACTGTTAAAAATAATGATGTTTTGATGATGTGACAACACTGTGGTTGAGGTCTGCTTATGTTTAGGCACATAAACCACTTGGTTATAGTTAGAGAAAGATCAGGTTTGGGTTAAAATGATCATGTGAAACAAAGTACTTCCTTAAAGTTACTCAGCCTGCCAGTAATAATAGCAACAGTAAACACGTTGTTACAGTTTGTAAAAAAAATGTCCCAACTCATGGTTGGAAACATAAAAGTCACAGTTATAAATAGGAAGCGAACACTGGCTCCTCCTAATAGGGAAGTCACCTATATTGATGTCTTCTGAAGTGTGTCACTTCCTTGGGTCATAATTACTGCGTCTACCAGAAGGCATAAACATAACTTTAGGTAGTTTTTGCAAGCCGAATTTTAGACCTATATTGTTGTTTATCTTGTGAGGAAAGGCTGGAACATCTGTAATGAAATCCCTGTGAAAGCTTCAGAAGAGAAGGACACTGGTGTGGTTTAAACTGAAATCCACAGATTTGTCAAGGCTTTGCTGTAATCATGTTATAAATGATTACTTTTGTATTTATAAAAGTTAACTGTAAACATTGTTTGGGGTATGACATTTGGTTTATTAAAGAAACTATAATACACCAATATAATAAGTCAGGACATGAAGGCGACTGATGAAAAAGTTAGTATTTTAACTTTTGTTCACATGTTGATTAAATAGAATCAGTAAGGTTTATTTTACATTCAAATGCGATCATGCTGCATTTGAGTCTTGTCTTTGTCACTGAAATCTTGTGTTGTTCATATGAAGCCTGCTGCAGAATGTGGTGTCTCCTGTAGTCTCATTAGTTATTAAAGAAACAGATAAGAGTGTCATTGTGTGGGATGAACATGAACTCTGAAGTCTGAACCTTGTTCTCTAGCTCACAAACATCATATCCAGCTGTCCCAAGAGTTGGTTTGAAGTTGTACATGGATGTGTGCTACTATTTTTAGACATGAGCAGGGACATTATGAGTGTCACCTCCTTCATGTTACCTCTGTGTGGGAGACAGGTGGTCAGACGGTAAAATCAGCCCCTTTTAAAAACCGACTGACGTAAAAAGGTAAAATAATGAAACTGTTGCTGTTTACAGCTATTCAGCGTCTTCCAATATGCTGCTCGTTTTTAGACAGTGATGTCACAGAAGACCTCAATACAGTACAGTTGGTCATGTCTGCCATCGGGTCAAGTACCTCAGTTGCTGCTCATATTGGTGTAAAGGTTGATTGATTTCAGTGTATATGGCCTATGACACCACTTATTCTCGCACTAATGCGCCTCATGTTCCTCCATCTCTTCTGACTGCATGTCATCATCTGTTAATGTAACCTCAGCTGCTCCTCCAGCTCTTCTACCAACTAAGGAATCTCTCCACTGTCTCTGTCTTCACTGAAGAGAGTCACTGAAGAAATGTTTTAGTATATCTTTCCTGACTTCATATACTTAAATCTGGAAAATTAACTAAGTTCTTTTTTTTTCTCATCCCACTACTCTAAGGACACGTTTCTTTAAAAATGAACCAGTCCACAATAATGTGTTAATATATACATAATGATATAGATTCTTGTTAGTATATTGTTTTAATACGCAGGGTTTTTCCAAAAATACAGATTAGTATGTTGCTGTTTTTTTTGCTGAAATCTAGAATGTGTCTGCTCAGAGACATTAAGTCCCCCTCAGTAACTGTGGCATAGTAGCCAAGAGGTATGTTTCCATAATTGATGAAATATTCATGGCTGACAAACAGTAAGCAGCATGGCTACAGCTATGTACTGACACTTCCCACTGTGAAAGGCTCTCATAGAAGAGGTGCTAGCCCAGCTACAACACAGGTGCCCACACAATCATTCTAATCCTCTCGAAGTGCAGCGTTGCACAGGCGAACTGGTATATCCTCCAAATTGGCTGGTTTGGTATGTTGATAACCACCACAGTGGAAGGAGAAGACTAGTTGAGGGTGTGGTGAATCAGTTGATCATTTGATCACACAGCAGACTTGATGGCAAGAATGAGTGTGCCTTGTACGGTCCGCTACTACCTGCTCAGAGCAGATCCAAACTCATAACTCACATCTCATGTTCTGTAATACTTTGTCACTTTATTTGTTTAAGGCACATCTATATAAACCTCCCTATAAAACCACTAACTGCTTTTTCTGTGTTTTACTCATCTTTCCACTTTGTTTTACGCTGATTATGGCATTCATGTCCACTAGACGGAAAGGTTAATGAGGGATTTTTACCAACGTATGTCATCCACAACAGTCAGACACAATCTGCTGTTGACAATAAATCTGAGCTGTTGTATTCATATTTGAAACCTTTTACGTCCCGGACAACGATACATTCCTCTCCACAGGATTCAAACTGTGCAGTGCATCATGACGGAGAGAGCCTGTCTATGTTTCAAGTGGATGAAAGTAATGAATGTGATTTTCACAGCTTCTAACACGCAGCCTATATGATAATGTATTCTCTCTGATTGCACATTGTATCAAAGTACTAGTGAACTGGCTACAAAATACCAAAAGTGCACTGGGCACACACTTGACGATATGTGCCGCACCACTGGGTCGCATCCTGTGACTATCAAAGAACCGCTGGACTTCCTCCAGTGGAGACACAAAGAGTAGCTGTGACTACCAATACTGCAAGAATGCACATCGCTATCCATGTTTCATGGATGCGTTGCTCAGGTCCCCACAGCCCCTGCATACAGTCATTTGCCCCTGACACAAACCCCTGCTGCCAATATGCTAGAAGGAAGGGTTGTAGCAGAATTTGAGGGTTATTCTATAAAAACACAAATACACTTGATTTGTGCAAAAATGTCAAGTCCAATTGTTGTGTTTTTGCCATACTGTTCTTATATGATGCCTCATTCAGTCAGCTGGTAACTCACATGCCAAAACTGACATTTAGTGTAGTTTTTAATTTAGTCACATTTTAAAACAATACATTTTCATTGGCTGAAATATGTTTTATAACATTTGTCTTATTTTTGTTACTTTCATATGCAGTTCAATCAATCAATCAATCAATCAATCTTTATTTATATAGCGCCAAATCACAAATTCATCTCAAGGCACTTTACACATAGAGCAGGTTCTAAACCGAACTCTTCAGGTTTTAATTTTAAAGAGACCCAACATTCCCACATGAGCAGCACTTAGTGACAATGGCAAGAAAAAACTCCCTTTTAACAGAAAGAAACCTCAGAACCAGGCTCAAAGTGGGAGAACATCTGCCTCGACCGGTTGGGGTAGAGAGGAGAGAGAGGAAGAATAGGAGAGAGAGAGAAGCACATAGAAAATCAACACTGAAGCTAGAAGGTCCGGGACTGGAATCTGTCATCCGGACGTCTACAGGCCCAGATTACCTGTGAGATGAGAAAGCACAGACAACTCTGGGGAAGAAGTTTAGCTTATTGAATGCATTAATAGTACATGAATGTTAATGGATATAGATGGACAGTTGTGCGCCTACATGATCAGTTGCAGTAAACAGCCCCAATAAATTTAACATAAACATAAAATCTTGTAGCCCTGATGAGGCTGCTTGGTGCATGTATCCCCGAGAGAGGTGTAATTCACATCTAGTTGATCTTCAGTCTGATTTACAGCAGGAAGCCAGAAATATCACCTTTGTCTAATTAAGCTTTCACAGCTCTCTAAATAGTAGAGTAATTACAGAGTGGAGTCGAGGGATTCGGGCCGACTCTTCTCCTGTCGTGCCCTCTGAATATCTCTCATGCACACATCCTCTCTTTATATCTGACCGTGTATTTACTTGCTTTCATTGTTTTAAAATCAGCATGGATAAAGATGGACTGTTGTCTGACGCAGTCCTTATTTTACTCAACAAAATGTCTTTCTAAGCCTTTATTAGCCTAAAGGTACAAGTGGTGCTGTTCTACTATGGACATTCAGGCAGTGACGGTTTATGTGGACCAACCTGTGTAAGCAGATTGACATGTAATAATCATTTCTACAAGTCTACACTGCAGACTAGTGGGAATTATGAAGTCCTATATGCTTTGTTGTTCAGAAACTGGAACACATAATTAAACATTTACATTTTCTATTATTGAAATGTTTACCAAAGCTATGTATACCATTTTAAAACCCAGACAATCATTCTTATTTATGACTGGCTTGATTAAAATTTTGATGTGTTAATGCAAATCAATGCAAATTTCTCACTGTATTGCCTTAAACATGACACTTCGTTGAAGGTCCCATAGGTGGACATTTATTGACAGGCGCTACTAGGAAACATGCTAAACAAGAAAACAGGGAAAAAACTATTGGCACCCCCAAGAGAAATGAATACATCCTGACAAAACTCTCAGTATGCTGAATTCTGAAGGCTCCTCACCATCCTCACTACAGAGGTGGGCACCCTAAATATCTCAAACCCAGCTAATAACAAACACACATAATCTCTTACAGGAGCCTAAATGTCCCACTGTGAATAAATGCATCACCTAATGCACTATTCTTAGCCATTCACAAAACACAAGTGAAATACATATTAATAATGTCAGCAGCTTCCCCTCAGATATAGAAGCACCCTAGATAGCATCGCCTACAGGCCGGGAATTGCAGGCAGCCCCCTCCCACACAGCAATTTCCTGCAATTGCTAAGACAGTCATAGACAAAAAACATTTTCTCAACTCAGTAACTTAGTAAGGCTGTATAATGAAAATAGTGATAAAAGTAACTGAAATAACAACAAAGTCTGTCATTACTGTGTTTATCTAAGTTCACGGACGATGGAAATCTCAACTCAATATAACACAAACAGACCCGTGATACTAATGTGTATTTCAGGTGGAATTCATGGTTAACATAACATAATGAATCAAAACGTATGGTAATGAAATGGCTAGAGAATGAACAGGTACACAAGATATTTTAAAGCCCACTTCAATGCTAAGGCTTCCCTCTCAACAATAGAGTATACCTACTTGTCTCAGGAAAAGCTTGCAGCTGATGTATGCGTCTGGTGATGACCAGATGTCAATGCAGCACAGCCCCAAGACCCTTCCTCCCTGAGCTCTTTACTTTTGACTGTTATTGGAGCTGCTGGGTTTCTTTCTGTCTCATTTCAGCCCATTACCCCCTGCTTGCCTATTGTGTGGCGTATGGGACTAGGAAAAGGCTTTTGACGTGCGTTGAGCTGCCAGAAAAGTTTCAGGCATTTCTGATGCTTTTTGGAAACTGTGGGGTTACCACTTAACCTGTGTGGATAGTTTAGGGTTTAGGATCCTCAAGATCTACATCTCCAGTCTGTTTCTTTGTCTTCTCTTGCTCCCGACTTGTGGCCGGTGTGATGGTGTGATGTCCGAGATATTGTATTTAAAAAGTATTTTATAATGTAGCCTGTTACCTTCCAATTATCTCTTTAGCTTTGAGGCCCTTGTCCTTAAAACTCAGACCTTGCACAGACCTTGTCTTCTTCAGTGTTATCTATTATTCTCCAAAATCCAGCAATACCCTGTTTAATTGCTGGTGAATTTAACATCAACACTGATGATATATCTGATGGCTTTGCTACTGAAGTTTTAAACATGATGGAATCTTCTAATATCACTCAACATGTGTTTGGCTCTGGTGGCCATATTTTAGACTTAGTTTTTACTTTGTGTCTGGATTTATCATAGTTGGTTTTAAAGTTGTTGTTTTTTAAACTCTTTTAAAAGGAAAGGAAATGGTGTTGTGGTGCAGATGCATGCACAGTGACCTGATGGGAGGGAGGAGAAAATATTCAGCAAAAAGCAAGTTGTTGGTGTTTTTGTGGAAAATGGTTTTCAGAACTATGTCTTTTTATGGAGGAAAGCTGCTCTGCTGCCACTTAGTGATTTTATCAACAAGAAAAGCATCTGAACATCTGTGGTTAAAACATCTGTACTGAATCTTACAGTGTCTGTTATCCACAGCTGGTTATACTGTATGAAAAGTTTCTCCTTCAGCAGGACTGATATGTTGATAGATGTGCAGCCTCTTTATGAATTAAATGTCGGGTTAGCAGCTCAGACAACTTTCTTTTCAGCAAAAGTAAATCATTTTTTATTCTTGAAACACATTGCAATATCAATCCACCAAAGTGTAACCGCACCTCTGGATTTAAAGGGAGATGACACTGATTGGTTTACTGCATGTTACGCCCAAAACACACCCATGATTAATTAAGAGACTTAAGTACAACCTCTTTGAACCCTGTTCCCGGAGCATCGACCATTTTTCCGCCATTAAAATGGCAAAGTGGATCTGGACACGCCCATCAGACTAAAGATCATTAAAATACCCCTAATTCAGTTTGGTCCTGTTTTGTTCATTTGTCTTCTTACATAGTAAACAATGATCATTTCAGCTGAAAGTTGCACTATAGCAATTAAACATGTATAGGGATTTTATGCACAAAGTGACAGTGATGATGAAGTTACTCTGTCCATTATTCTTTTTGTACTATACATTATATACCATATTAAATACATATAAATACTAGGCATGTATCCCCATTGATTTATGTGACAAAGTGGACTCAATTGTGTCATTTGTCCCTTTACTCATCATAATAAACTTTATTTATAAAGCACTTTTCAAACCACCTGTTACAAAGTGCTTCACAAACAAGAACAGGAAGACAGGGTTTGTCAGTGATTGCTGTTAATTACTGTTTGGAGGAGGTGCTGATAATAGACAACTTATAGAGACTAAATTAAACTGAACAGACAATTATAGACTAACTACATGTGTGAAGATGTGACTAGAGAAAGTGAGACTGACAGACCTGAGAATCATGTATGATGGAGGTTATCTCATCGGGTAGCTGGTGAGTTACAGCTTATCAGTAATACAGTTTGACAGTGTGTGCTATCTTGTGGGTTTGGGAGATTTTGAACAACACAAACAGGATGGAGAGGGACACTAAGGAGAACAGAAATAATTAAAACAATCATATTTATATTGAGTATACTGATTATAATAAGAACAGTTCAGGATGTTGAAATATAACAATATCACTTTTGTGGGATATTGGCTGGGATACAATTTTAGTTTTAATTTGGTATGTTTGTTTATTGCCTATTTAATGTAAAATTGTAGCCTGTTGCTTTTTGGTTATGGTTTGACATTGAGGCAGTTTATTGGTTGGAAATGTAGAGGTTATTTACAGTTTTATTAACCTTTATTGTATTTATGGAATTCACTTTCTGAAGGTGTTAAACGTTTTGCATTCATACATTATTCAGAAATTCACTTTAAAAAGAAAAAAATGGCATGGAGTCCCAATAATATTATGGTTTGGTTTTTATTCTTTCATTAAACACCCTGCACACAGCACACTAGAAAAAAAGAAAGAAAAAAAAACAGAACACAGATTCAAAACATCAGGGAGCACATGGGGACAAAATGCATGATGAAACTTGCCCTGGTTTTTCCCAAATCTTGATGACATCATTATGACCCGCCTGAAGTGTACCTGGCCATTTTATCATTTTTACACATGCTCTACTGATTATACAGCACTATTTTAATTTGAAATGTTCTATACTTGATCACTGTTTCTTTTTCTTTTTTTTCCCTTTTTGTTAATCTAATGTAATCTAATCTAATTGTATCTAATCTAATCTAATCTAATCTTTTTTGTACCATATCAAGTTGTTGATGCTTAGAGAGACTGCAATGACAGAAACTACATGCATAATCTTATTGAAAAATGACCACAAAATAACTGACCCCTTGTACAGCAGAATCAAGTGTCCTTCTTATCAAAATGTGTGTGGAAGAGTTCTAAACATATGGATACAAACATTATTATTTATCATATGCTGCACAGACACACAATCAGTGATTAAATCCCACACACTTTTTTACTTGTATATTGCTTTGCTTATGCCTGATCATGGTCATTTATAAAATGACTGGGGTCAGTAGTGTACATAGAAATACAAACGTTGTGTGGTGTGATAGTGAGAAACAAGACAAAGTGATCACAGACATTGCTATTATCAACATTAAATTACAGTGGCTAGCCGTGTTAGCATTAGTGCCATCTGTATATCAGATCAGATTACTTCATATTTGGGGCAAAACATTTGATTTTAAAAAGGTTTGAGGCGCTTTATATTTGAATATGTGTAGTTTTTATAGATTTATGGTCTCCTTATTTTGTCATTTTTAACACGGCCACATCTAAACCATATGTTTGCTTGGCACTTTTGGATTTTGTAGAAAGAAAGAAAGAAAAAACTGTGATTGTGATCTCAAAGAGGACCTTGTTTATAACTCTACATCCCTTTCATTCCTCTTGACAGGATTTCAACGGAGCACTCCCCAAAGCTGCAGATCAGGAGCCACAGTTACCTGCGTGCGGTGAGTGAGGTTTCAATCAATAGAAGCCTGGACACCCTGGACCCCAAAACCCTCCTCGACCCCAAATCGCTGCTGTCCTCACCCCAATACCGCTCACGCAATGAAAGCTACATGAGGGCCATGAGCACCATCAGTCAGGTTGGTTGCCAACAATGCTGCCTGAATACAGTATGCCCTACCCAGTCATTTCATCTTAGATACATTAAGGCACAGGTTTCAACAGATGTTAAAGTGTTTGAAATCATTTTCATGCACTCTACTTTGAACTGGAATTTGTGGGTAGTGGTCTTAACAAATTTTCTCTTTCACTTCATGCCCATATATGTGGCAGTTTTAGTCTCATTGTTCATCTTGGAGATTTCTTTCTCTTTTCCTGTCTTAAAGGACAGGTTCATTGTTTTTCACCGACTTTACTAAAATCTGTGCCATCAGTTATATTTACACTATATAAGACATTTTCACCATACTTTGCAAAACTTGGCATTAACACATACTGTTTCTCATTGGGCCTAAACACAGTCCAGTGGTTTGTTTTATTGCCTTTAAAATCATGGCAGTCAATGTCTTCTTTTGTTGACTGCGTTTGTTTTGGACCTTTTGACCATATCTCATGGTCCCCATCAGCAGCAAAGCTGTATTTGTACAGTTGCCATGGATAGGTAGATGCTTTCCCTAATGAAAATAATGGTTTGTACTGTGGCATCCATTTTTTTCAAATTGAGATTTATAGGTCTGAAGGACTGATAGAAGCTGCTTCAGAGGGTTAACTTCTAAAACCTAAACCTATCAGGGAGGCTCTGTCCCCCCCCCCCCCCCAGAGATATAGTGGTGTGTGCACACATGTATAGAACATATACCCACCTCTGGGAAGGGGAATTTAATACACCTACATAAAATAGCCTAGTACAAAGCAGTGTTCAGTGTGCAAAGCAGGGTACAGCCAATCATGTTGCAGTAATTCATGTAATCTGAAAGACGTTCTGTTCCTTGATGTTAAATGATGTATTCTCATCTGTGATATTACGTATTTTGATATTAAGTTGTATTATCATTTGTTCTTCATGTGCTCCCATGTTATATGGTTTACAGTTTATTTTAATTTGGTGTGCACTTGTAAGTCATACATCCTGTTGTCTGTGACGTTATTTCCTATGTGACTGTCGTGCTTTTATTTTTTGTATATAGCACACTTTATGTTACTGCACTTCTTACGTGAGAGTTCAGCAGAGCAGTAAGTGCTCATGCCAGGGCTACTGTTTATAGTGCTGTGAAGAACAGAATAAATGCAATGAACCAGATGGTATATTCTGTGTGATCCTTCCTCATTATGGATAATGAAGCTGAAAACACAACAGGTTATGGGCCCAGGTGCAGGACAGGAGAAAGATGGCAAAAGTTAGTTTTCAATGGAGATGAAAACAACTACAAACTCAGGTAAGTGTAGTTTCTGTGCCACCTATGATAGGCCTAAAGGACAAAATACTAGCCGGTTATACCCTGAAATGAATGCAGAATGCTACGCGGAGCTAATTCAGTTTCTAAATGACAAAAAGTCTCTCGTTGGTGATGAGAAAAGCAGCAGATGATGATAGCAAAGTTCTACAAATACGGCATCACTGAGCCAGTCAGGGTAAGCCCAGAATTATTGCCCTGTATACACAACTAACTTCCCTAAAGAAGGAGCCTAACGAAACTATTACAGACCATATTATCCAAGCTGAAAAGGCAGTAGCTTCCTTAAGAAATGCCAAAGAGGTAATTGGTGATGGGGTGATAATTACGATTCTAAAGGGCTTCTGGAATTGCACAAACATTTTTCCATAAATATGACATAGAGAAGTGAGGAATTAAAGTTTACTCAGTTAAACTAAACTACAAAGCTATGAAGAGACAGAAAAGTTCAACAGTAAACCAGAATCGCACAATGTGATGAAAGTGGACATATCATCAGTGATCTGCTATACGGACGTGGAAACCAAGATTTGGTGAGTCTTTTGACCCAAAGACACACTACATGGAGCTGCTAGCTGACAGAAGTAGGAGGAACAGTGTGGCATTGAAACGTGGTGACTCAGAGGTGTCTTTGCAGGACTCAGAAGGAAGATGTGTCACCGTCACACTGAGGAAGGCCTTTTTCATACCAATGTATCCTCAGAGCATATCCTCTGTAAAAGCAACCAGGCGGATGGGGCCAAAGTGATCTTCAAAGCAGGACAGAATGAGCTCATAAACAAAAATTGAACGTCTTCCACATAGAGGATCGTGACAGCCTGTACCACTTGAAATCAGAAAATAACCACCAATAATGTGTTGATGTGTTACTGATACGATGTCTGGTGTCCGGTGACAAAGTGAGTCTAACTTGTGATGTAAAAAATAGCATGAGATTTTGGGACATTATAATGTAGATGATGTATCAAAATGACCAGATGTGGTACAGGGCATGAACATAGACCAAGATAGACTGTAGTATCTGCACATAGGGGAAATTCACCAACAGCAGAAACAGGAAACTGATGTAAAAGCTACTGAGCCCCTGGAGCTGGTATATACTGTACTGGCAGGTCCCGTTAAGCCAACCAGTCTAGATGGTTATAAGTATGCCATTTCATTCACAGATGATTTTTCAGGGACAGTGTCTGTTTCTCCTTATAAACAAGAGTGAAACAACATTAGCAACCGAAAAGTTTCTTGCAGACAGCACACAGTATGGGAGTGTCAAATGTAGCGCATCAGATAACTGCACAGAATACACAGGTGATGCTTTTCAGTCACTTTTTAGGGATATAGGCACAAGACGGCATACTCTCCCCATCAAAATGGTACAGATGAGAGACAGTGGAGGACCCTTTTTCAAATGGGAAGGTGTCTATTATTAGAGATGGGATTACCAAAAAGGATTGTGGCCTTGCGCTGTTCAAAATGCTGCTCATATTTGTAACAGTGACAGGATTAAAAATTACCCCTACTTCATATTAACAGGAAGGAAGCCAGTTTTCTCAAAAATGTGGGTGTTTGGATCAGATTGTTACACATACAGTCATGATCATAAGAAACCGGACTGCAGATGTGAGAAAGGAATGTTTGTGGGGTACAGTAAGAACAGCCCAGCATACCTGGTCGTACAGAAAAACTGTGGAAACATAGACTGGTAAAATTCATTAAAAACAACACACACAAACTGATTAATGTGATTCAGAAATCCAGGGATACAAAGGCCTAGTAGTGAGAATAGTTCTGATGTACCACAGAGTGAGGATAGTACAGACAATCAGGTCCTATGTGGGAACAAAGAGCAAAAAATGCAAACATAGATGATACAGATGTATCACAACATGAAGAGACTACGGAAAATGTAGTCGTAGATGAGAATGAAAACAGTACAGATACAAAACCTATGCACAGCCAAAACCACCGCTACCCAAGAAAAGAAAAAAGAGCTCAAAAATACTTGGAGGATTATCTACCAGACTTTAATGATAATGACGCAACCAACACAAGTATTGAGAGTCCCCCAAATGATACAATCCTTGTAATAATCTGAATGGACGATCTAATCATTGACACCGACAATAATGATGTACTCAACAGATTCAAAGAAACCATGAAATCCAAGTTCAACATGAACGATCTGTGGAAAATATTGTACTTCTTGGGCATACAGTTTGAACAAAAGGGAAAGAAAATCTAAATAAATCAGAAAAGGTATCTCCTAAAGTGCTTGAAAGGTTTGGAATGTCAGATTGCAAACCCAGATCCACCATGTGAGTAAAAATTGGAATGTGTCACAAATGAGGAGGGTGACGAAAAATGAGGTTGTCAACTTGAAAGAGTATCATGAGATTATGGGCAGTCTGATGTGGACCTTTGAGGCTGAATACATCAATCTAAAGCAACCACTACTCAGGAAAGCCTTTATCTAACCCAACTGTTGGCATGGAAAAGTTGTTCATGGAGTAAATGAGGGTACCATTGCACTAAGAATCCAGTGAACAGACAGGTCCAAACACATTAATGTAAAATACCACTTCATTCATGAAGTACTCAGTGAGGGTAAACTACTACTGCCCATCAGAAGACATGATCGCAGACATATTGAAAAAACCTGTAGCAAAGATTGTAAAAATCAAAAGGTGGTTCCTTGGAAATTAATTGTATGGTGATAGAATTTGTTTTAAGATGATGAGAACAATCAGGGTTATTAGGTTGTATGTTCTCATCTGCAATATTATTTATATATATATATATATATATATATATATATCAAGTTGTATTATCTCATTTGTTCTTGATATGGTCTTGATATGATATGGTCCCATAATATATGGTTTACAGTTTATTTTATTTTGGTGTGCACTTGTATTGTAAGTCATATGTCCTTTTTTCTGTGATGTGATTTTCTATGTGACTGTCATGATTTTATTTCTTCTTTGTATACAGCGCACTTTACATTATTTCGCATTTGAGTTGAACACATGCCATGGCGCTCATGTCATAGCTAAACTGATGTGTTTACAGTGCTGTGAAGAACAGAAGAAATGTACTGAACCAGATGGTATATTCTGTATGATCCTTGCTATATATGGATAAAGAAGCTGAAAATGCAACACCTGACTGTAGAGAAAATGTTTTGTCAGGCAACTGAATTCGGACGTTTTTTCATGTAGTACTGATGAAATGGCAGCAAGCTGGAGGAGAAGCTCTGTCTTGAATGCATTTGAGGAACAACATTCCCTTCCCATCCCTTCCAATGGATGAATATACACTATTTAAAACTGTAGTAGTTAGTGAAAGCGACACTATACCCACCCACCAGGACATCTGTACACCACCAGGGATTATAAAGAATTAAATAATAGAAGACAGTATAACTGAGGTTAAAAAACAGTGCCTCAATCCTAGTTTGAAAATAATGTAAAATACAATCTGAACAGAGAGCTGTACACAGTGCATTACCAACACTAAAACTCTACTTAGGAAAAGAGTCATGTTTTCAACAAACTCCATCCATACAAATTTGTTCCTGGAAGGATAAGGCTGATTATATTCTATATTTGCTTAATTTAACAGAAATTATAAAACTGCAGTACCTTGTTGAGTCTAGTCAAACTTTATTTTGATAGCACATTTAAAACAACCACAGTTGACCAAAGTGCTGAAAAGGCTTAAAAATACCCAAATGAATGAATGAATCTAAAAATAAATGACAAATATGAATAAAAGAAAACTGTAAACATTATAACAATAGATGAATTGCAGTATAGATTTGATGCAGCCATTGCAAAGGCTCGATTGCCTACATTTTTGTGCCTGGATCTTGGAACATCCAAGAGCATCTGGTTGGTCAACCTCAGTGCTCTAACTGGAGTATGAATATGCAGGAATTCTGCTAGATAAGGTGGTGCCAGCCCATTTAAAATGTAAAAATAAGCAATAAAAGTTTCTCTTACCAGTTAGAAAACGAGCAGCTGCATTTTGTACTAACTGCAGATGATAAAGTGGGGGACTGTTCTACACATATAAAGAATTTTGGAGATCATTAAAAACTCCTGTGACCATTTATTCCTCTTAGCATATTTTTCTACTAACGTAATGTCACTTATGTAGGAGAAACAGCACAACACTTACTTTTACTATAAAAAGCTGTATAAAAGTATTTAGTTCATATTTGTGATGATTTGCCTCATACTATATATTGGCACCATTATTCAAATAAATGTTACTTAACACCACTGCAGCAGCTGTGTATGGTTCCTCCCTATTCCACCCTATAAGGAAATTTACTATACACTCAATCTTCCTCACTTGAACAACAGGCAAGTGACTCTTGCGTTTGAGATCTATTCAATCACAATTTGTTTTGGTTAAAGTCAATGTGAGAATTAATTCCAATGATTTGGAAAAAATGATAGCAAGATAAAAGCCTACAGATAGGATACAGGTATGGTGCAAATAAGATGTTACAGTTGGCCTGCTACGTTATGTGTTAATGAGAATGTATTTACTTAACACAGAATTAAAAGAAAACTGATTTGACAGGCATACACAGTAGCAACAACACTGAATTAGAAATGCAATAGAACGTTGGTTGATGGTTATAGAACAATACGTGCAATTAATGTCTTCCCACAGACATACATGCCAGTGGTCAGTTTGCAAGGTGACTGAAGCAGTAGTTCTATAATAGAGTTTAAGACTGTTTTCTGGGGACTGGGAGGCAAAGGTTCAAATCCCACAATAGGGTACCTCTTCTGTAAGTTGAAGTGATAGTAAGAGATAAGTAAGTGAGCTTTTGCTTTAAGGTCAGGTATTGTTTTAGATGCCTACCTGGCCTGATGTGGCGCACTGTGGCAACGTGGTCCTAACACCTGTGGAGGTACGGTACAGTAGCTGCCCCTGTGACAACACCAAACCCTGCCCCCTGGGTAGGAAGTCCCAACCCCTTCCCTTGTGACAGTATAGCTAAATTAAAATGTCCCTTGCAGACTTCAGTCGTATATACTGTGATGGGTTCACAGACATCCCAAGCTGCAGAAAGTAATTTCAGGGAGGTCCATTCCGAGGGTAGGGGGGGGGGGGCTTACACTAGGTGTCTGTGCGGGGCGGGGGTGAGATCGGTCTAATCAGCGACAACACAGAGTTATAAGGACGCTTTGCTCTCACACGCGCTGCATTTATAATCACACAAACACACACACACACACACAAGCGCGCAGTGAGTCACTCTCTAGTGCGCGCTCTTGGATTCCGCGAGATTATGTCTCATTTGCGAGCGTCATAGAGACGCTATCAATATGCGGGAGACTCCCGAAACTTCCTGGGGAGTTGGGATGTCTGGGTTCACCATCATCACGTCAAGTCTGTGAGAGCATAGGGGATAAAATGGTCTCTGTTATAAAAACCAATACCGATACTTCCCGATATTACACTTTTAGTTACATAAAATGTTCCTGTGGTCAAAAAGTGCGAGTAGATGTCCCACCAAGGAGTCAAGCAGTTGTCATTAAAAAAGCCCCTCATAAGTGTTGTTTTTTTCATTTCACCTGCATGCCGAAAGTACCTCTAGCAGAACTGTGTGATGTTTTGTAAAATAATTTGTGTTTTCCCCAATGTCAACCCTCCTCATTGTTCCCTCTGTCCCTCCCCTCCTCTCCCTCTGCTCCTGCTCTGGTGCCCTGCCCTCCTCTCATCCAGCTGAGTGAGGTGGAGGTGAACGGACAGATTGAGCAGGTATGTGAGCAGGTCTACAGTGAGATGCAATCCCAGGCCATGGAGGCTGCCATGGACAGCATGGATACCATGGACACCATGGACACTCTGCCCATGCCAGGATGCTTCAGAATGAGGAGTCACAGCTATGTGAGGGCGATTGACCAGGGCTGCGAGGGGGAGGAAGAAGGAGAAGGAGGGAGACCGCTGCTCCTGCTACCGTCCTCCCCACCACGCACATCTGCCACCACCGTCAGGACCATCCAGAGCAGCACAGGTAGGATATAAGGTTAGGGATAGATGTGAACTCTGGATGTGATTTTTTTCTTTTTCCTTACCACAGTGTAGTCCGGCTGCAGACCCAGATGTCACAATGCTCTGTATAGGAAGAATTTTGAAAGTATGCATCCACTAGAAAGAGTGCACATACAGACAAGTGACAAAGATATGATAAGAATAAATATCTGTATATATAATATGGAGTCTCAATTCAGTCATATTTCAATTATGAAATATGATATTGTGAAAAAATAAAACAGTTTTTTAAAATTCAGTCTATTATTATGAAATGTTTTACGTTATTATGAAATATTCTCGATTATTATGCAATATTTTCCTTTTTTATGAATATAATTTGATCATAATTTAATCTTGCACATTTTTACAATAACATAGTTTATTTCCAAATGGCGTTTTTCTTAATGGCCTTTTTATTTCATAATGGTGTGTTTCAGCAGAATGACTCTGTCTGCCAATCAGAGACAGTGGGTTGAACCTGCACAGTGATTGGCCGGTCCTTCTGCCTTTGGCTCTGATATCACTATTTTCCCAGAATGCCTGTGTTAACTTTCGGTGAACAACCAGCACACAGCTACATATGGCAACTCCACTGTGACAAACTACTTTACTATGCCAATATACATAGTCCACCGGTATATTTCCTCAGCTGCTAAATAAACTAGTTAGTTTCTTAATGATTCTACAGCACCACCTGGTGGCAGAATTTATACAACGCTTAACTTGTGCATGAACCAATTGCAATTCTATTTCATAACTGAATTATGACTAAATTGGGACTCCATAGATACAGTTTCTTTTTAGCAGTTTGTTAAATAGCTGTGATATTTAGTCTTTAGATTTGTGTACATGGCCACACATTTTCATTTTTTGTGACATTTAGCACAACTTTCAAACAAATGTATTTGAATCGGAAGTATCTTTTTTGTTGGTTGTTCAGTTCTCTGGACTGAAGGAATAAACCTGGCTGGGGAAAGTGAAAAAATGAGAGAAAATTACTTTCTGCTTCCCATCATGATTTCATTGTGCATGCAACCAGCCAGAAGCTGATGGGTTACTGTGAGCAGGGCCAGCTCTAGCCATTTTGGTGCCCTAGGCGAGATTTGTTTGGTCAAACCCAACAGAAGGTCATGGTTTGGACCTTAGTATTCTTTTTGTCTTCACACCTTGAACAAAATGAGTGAGTGAGTGAATAAATAAATAACTAAAAAAGAATGTTGACACACTTTAAATAAACACATAAAAGGGTTCACTCTAAAACAAAAGTGACCATGAAAAAAATGGGGATTAACTGAAACAGGTATTTTTTGTAAAGGTCCTTCACAGTTCTTCTGTCTAATATTTCTGAACACGGACATGACAAGAATGATGCAAGCGTGAAAAGACACTTGGCAGAACCGTCTTTTTGGAGTCTGTTTCCATCTGTTGGATATTCTTTGGAACACAGCCAAATTAAGCTAGACAGTTAGCCTGCCACAGAGCAGGCTTTGTCTGCAGCATACGTTTATTAGTCCCACGGTGGGGAAGCCTGGGTATACCCATGCTCTCATTCGAGCGAGATTCTACTTCACTCAGAAAGTTAGCATGGCCACCAAGACGAAATTTTCGCCTGAGATAGGGAACCAATCACAGAACGGGGAGGCGGGCTCAAGACGATGACGACCGTAGAGCGACTCTGTTTACATCCAGCATGGCGGCCATGGAGGTGCAGCAACCGTTCGAAGCAGCAGTAGATTGTGTGCTAAAAAAATTGGAAGGCAAGTTCACTTTGAAAATAGAACAAAAACCTGCGCTACATGATTTCCTTCATAAACAGGAAGTGTTCACCCTGCTCCCTACAGGCTCTGAATACATCATCGTCTATCGTTGATATAATTGGCTGTAAGTTTGTAGCGTACAGAAGCATTTGATCGACATTCGTTGATCCTGCCTTAAATACGAGGAAATGAACGGCTCCTCCCCTGACCCTACCTCAATCTCATGAGATTGTGATGCGGACTGGTGTTAGCCAGGCTAGAAATGTACAGTATTGTAGCAGCAAGTGGAGAGCAAAAATAGAAAGAGCGTCAATAAAAAGAATAAAGATCATTAAATAATAAGTGAGTACATAGGCAATAAAAACAATAGTAGTAAAAAATATAGTCAATAAAAATTTGATATTGTAATTGCATGGATTTTAAAGTTAAAAAAGAATATTACACAGTTGAACGTTGAAAGTTAGTTGAACAGTTGAAAGTAATAGTATACCTGAAATCAGCAAGGCTTATCCTTTATCCAGCATGTTGGAATACCCCTCTGATCTCTGATGATCATTATAAGTGATAAGGGGAAATTACTTGTGTTTTCTTGTGAAGAAATACTCATAATTTTTTATTATGACACATTTATTTTTAGACATTATTTATTAATTTAAGACAATTAAGATGCTGCTATATGGAATGCTCCTGAACTAAGTTTCGTTATTATATTGTTTTATCAGTGCAATGGCAATAAAGTATCGATTCTATTCTATTCTATTCTATTCTATTCTATTCTATTCTATTCTAACTGGTATTGTCTCAAGATAACAAAGCCTGTTTTTTTGAGATACAAATTAATTAACTTTTGATCCTGAGATAAAAAAAATTGCAAGTTAGTTAGGCAGGCTTCAGTACACACACAAAACAGAAGCAAACCATGAGTCATGATAGGCTTCCATATTTTGATGATTAAGGCAATGTGGAATTGAATGGCGATTAAATACCAGTAAGGTCACAGACCTGTGATGTGTAGTGTGGAAGTTCTGAATCAGGGACAATATCAGTTCATAATTGTTGTCTCTGCTGTAACTCATGTTTAATCATTTCTCATTGTTTTTCAGATTTTCCTCTGGTCCTTTGCTTGTATGATAATTGATGGGCTGTTGCCATTGGTTTTGAGTTTTGGAATAGTGTTCAGATCTGTGAGGATGAAAAATATCAGCTCCCCAGTTCTCTCAGGAACGCTGACAATTAACTTGCCACCAGTTTCCATTTCAAGATGTCCCTCTGTGGAGTCTCATGAGATACAGTACTTCTAGTGGATTTTCATTTATTTTTTTTACATCTAGTGTAAATAGTACAAACAGGTAAAACCATCAGCTGGTGGGAAATCACTCTTTGTTTGCCTCTTAAAGGAGAATGCTGGTATCCTGTACTGTTGTTACACATGAGATACACAAACACAGGACAAGGACAGGTTGGTGTGGTAAGAAAAGAGTTTTAATTGTGGAGGAGGATCTGGATGAAGGACTGATGGCAGGGAATGGTCCGGTGACAGCAGGGGTGAGTGATGGTAATGATGTTGAGTAGTAGAGAGTGAGGGGCAGTGTAGCATGTAGGTGTAACTTAGAGGTTCGGAGAAACCCTTAAATAGCGAGTCTACATCGGTGCAGTCTTAGGATCATCCTAATATGAAATGTTTATGCGACATACAATTGTAAGAGTTCTGTCTTTCTACTTTGTCAAGTACTTTACATCAAACACAGAAATGCTGCGACACTTTGTACAAGCTTTCGTCTTCTGCAAGCAGCTACCCTTTTTTCTTATAACCTGTGAAAGAGTATAAGATAAATCTGTTTCTATGGTGACGACTGTTTCCTTGTTGTGGTAGAGTGGCAAGGGCATCCCATAATGTGGCTATCCATTAATAGCCTCCACCTTCATAAGAAGTGTCCTCCACAGCAGGGAGTGTAACTTAATTTGGAATGACACTTGATGGTGAAGTGTAGAGGCTGGTTTGGGATTGGGCCAGAGAGAGATTGGGAAGGGGAGCACTGGGAACACTGGGAAGAGAAAATGAAAGGAAACACATCTTCGGGGGACACAGCCACAACATAACAATAGTATTCTGGCTGCTGTTTCACAGGCGTTCACATGTGAGACTACAAAAACACTGGACAAATTGACATTGACAGCTATCAAAAACATTTGTAGGTGACCCTGCAGTCGGTGGTAGCGTTTACAGCAAACAATTATTTCACACATAATGTCTGTAGGTTTGCTGTGATGTGTGTGTGTGTGTGTGTGTGTGTGTGTGTGTGTGTGTGTGTGTGTGTGTGTGTGTGTGTGTGTGTGTGTGTGTGTGTGTGTGTGTGTGTGCGTTCAAATGAGACCTTTATACTTTTTTACCATGTAGCTTGAAATGGACAACCAGGATTCCTCTTGAAACAATGTAGGCCATTGATTTAACAGGGAGCAGTTCAAATCTCATTATTCTGCCTTTATTTTAATCTGGACTGCAGTTTTCGTAGATTACACAAGCAGATAACTGTGCTTACTGGAGTGATCCCTTTGGGTGGTGAGCCAGTCAGACTGTTCTTCTTTAGCTTGCCTGAGTCAGGCAGATATTTCATGAAAATCGTTTTAGATTTTAAATGACACAGCTTTCTGCTTACCTCTTTAAATCTCTGAATTGCATCATGCCATAACATGAGAGTGTAAACATCATGCTGATTTAAAAGTGTGTCTGAAAGGTTTGACAGAGTTTGCAGTCCAATTGAACATCATGCAATTGCACACATAAAGCATTAGAAAATGCTCCGGGTTGCAGTTTAGTGCATATCTGCACTCTGCTGTGCACAGTAACAATGAACCAGAAAGATAATCTTGTAAAAACTAAAAAAGAAAGGCCGTCTTCATCTGTGGTATTCAGATGAGAACACGCCAGAGTGGATGCCACAAGGGACTTAGTGTCGACTGTTTGGTATTAGGATTGTCTTTTATTTTCAAAGTGCTCAACTAGAGATGACCTACATTTGCTGCTCCTCTGGGGATTCTTATATTAACCAAGAGCAAACATGGACACACACGGACGGACACACACACACACACACACACACACGCACGCACACACGCACGCACGCACGCATGCATGCACACACACACACACACACACACACACACACACACACACACACACACAAAAGCCCACATATGTATGCATTATTCACTCATGAACACTTGCACATTCTTCTGCAGTCATACAGTACAGTAGATGCTCAGCTCTGTTTCCAGATGACTGCAGATTGTGTTGATAAATGGTGCTCCAATGTCTACTGAACTGAACTATTCACTCAGGCCTATTGTACAACTCAATTATCACCACAGGACCTTAACGGCTTCATTTGACATTTTTAATTGTTGACTCATTTGCAGCATGGTATACAAGATCAAACATGAGTTCTGACCCAAAAGGCCAGAAAAGACAAGAGAAAACATGTTGTCTCCTTGTACAGAATATTTATAGATGCAGATAATATTTTATTACTTTGACACTTTTGTAGTTGTTTGAACATGTCATTGATGTTACCCAGTGGAAACTGACCAAGCTGCATTTAGCCTGCTACAAAACCATGAACCTCTGTATGTTTACCTGATAGCAATTTAACATGTTGGTCTCACGTCTGAATAATCACCCTGGTTACATTCATGTAAAAGTTACGACTGCAGTCTTACTTAATATTAGTAACACTCCTATATGACTTTCAACATTGCACAAGTCTGAACAGTTGAATAAACTAGGACACACCCTGAAAGAGACTGAGGAGATCAATCTTCTCATGTCAGGTCAGTCTATATGAACTAGTTTCTCCTTGCAGCAGAGAAGGTGAAAAAATAACGTTGTTTTTATTGTTTTAGCGATATATTGTATAAAAACAGACAGGGTCATCTACTGCAATGTGAAATGCTACATGTAATTTAAAACAGATAACATGAAGGATCTGGGCTAGTAGATTGGGTTTGGGGGGTCCATTGTCTTCATAGCTGTCCTTTGAGGTACCCTCCATGAGAGGGAGTATTTCTCCATACATTTACAAAGTCCACTTCCTCTCTACTATTTTCACGAATGCCAACTGTTGAATACATGGATATCCAGCTTTACATACAGAATACGAGTACTTTGAGTATAGCAACTTAACATCCTGTCATTCAGTGTTTGTGCACATGAGACTTTATCAAATATGCAGCAGAATCCACTTTCTAGTCATTTTAGATGATGAAATTGACAGTTGATTCACAGAGAGAAGTGGGGGCGAGCGTCACCAGCACTCATGATGGTCATTAAAGACTAAAAACTTTCAATTCATCAGTGATGCATTGAAAAATTCATGAGTGAAATTCATCAGTGAAGCAGACTGTGAAAGAACAAGTCTCCTTCCTGGCTGTCATATTTTGAACCCTTCAACCCTCCTCCTCATGCAATGGTTGCCAAATACCACATGAGCATTGTCCTGTCACGTCTGACCAAGGAGCTAGGAGGGAGGATATTTACACATTTTGTACACCACATCAGTAGTTAGTCCTAACCCTTAACCCTTCATTTTATGACAAGAAATGAATTGTGTAAACAGTGGAAACGATGTAGAACATGATATAACATAAAGTAACACCAACAACATTGTAGGAAAACACATGAACTGATTCTGTTCCTGGGTATTAACAGTATCTTTTTTCTTCTTTGTCTTAGTTCTTTGCTTCTGTTGTCCACAACAGGTACCTCTGCATTAAGGCTACTAGGACTTTCAAAGGGAAGTTACCATATTTGGCCTTCTGTGCATGTCTGCACTGTATGTACATTTCTCTTTTGTATGGACACATCCTATAAACAAATAATCCCACACAGTTTATTTTTGTTGTCATTTTAAATGATTCGACTTAGGTGATCACAGAGCAGTCCATTAGAGCTGAATCAGTAGAGCCTGTTCCATCATGCATTTTAGTGTCAGCTTCCTGCTGTGGTTTATAGATGATGCAACAAAGCAGTGTGAAAGCTGAAGCATAATGACCTGTGGTTAATAAGAGGGAAAGAACAAAGGTGAGTTCACTACAGAGAAATAAGATAGCAAAACAGAAGACCAATATGACTTAGTGAGTAAGAAAGACAGAATCAGATTTTGCGACAGTAAAATGTAACTTAAATGAGGTCAGGCTGAGTTAAAAAGCGGCAGGCTGATGAGTTGTGTAAGCCCAGTTAATCACCTTCTCTCATTGTGCTTCCTCACAGATCCAACTTTCCCACCAGCCATCTCTGTGATTTTCATTCAGCTGCTGAGGATTTGACAGCAGCTGTATAACTGTCTTCATATTCACATAAAGGGAAAAGTGTGAGAGATTAACTTTCATGTAATACGTTCTAAAAAGCTTTTCATCAAAAGGCTGTCTCTCATACAGTGCATACTGTGTAGAGTGTCTATTTACAGGTGAAGTCGGAAGATTAAATACACATAAGCCAAGTACATTGAAACTCAGCTTTTCACAATTCCTGACATTTAAATCCTAGTATTTTCCTGTCTCAGGTCTGTTAGGATCACTACTTTATTTGATTTTAGAATGTGAAATGTCAGAATAATGGTAAAAATAATTATTTATTTCAGCTTTTATTTCTGTCATCACATTCCCAGTGGGTCAGAAGTGTACATACACTTAGTTAGCATTTGATAACACTGCCTTTAAATAGTTTAACTAACGTTTTAAGGTCCCCTTTCACAAGACTGCCACAATAAGGTGCTGGAATTCTGGTCCATTCCTCCTGACATACTGGTGTAACTGAGTCAGGTTTGTAGGCCTCATTGCTCAGGCTTTTTTTCTTTAAGTTTCACAAATGTTCTGTTGGATTGAGGTCAGGGTGATGGCAACACCAATACCTTGACTTTGTTGACCTTAAGCCATTTTGCCACAACTTTGGAAGTATGCATGAATCTAAGTCCATTTGGATGACCCCTTTGTGACCAAGCTTCAAGTTCCTGGCTGATATCTTGAGCTGTTGCTTCAATATATCCACATATTCCTGATGATACTGTCTATTTTGTGACATGCACCAGTCCCTCCTGCAGCAAAGCACCCCCACCACATGATGCTGTTGTGCTTCACAGTGGGGATGGTGCTCTTCGGCTTGCAAGCCCCCCTCTTTTACCTCTAAACGTCACAATAGTCATTATGGTCAAAGGGCCTGATTTACTAAGATACCGAATAAAGAATACTAAATTGCGTGTGCAGTGCAACAGATTGCACGTTTAGTCAGCGTGCGTTTTGTGGGTGATCTACTAAGAATAACTGTGTAAATGAAAACAGGTGCAACAGGTGCAGACGGCAATGATTTAAATGAGGGTTTTGTGTCTTAATGGAGAGTTTGGACGAGCAGAAAGCTGCAAGAACAAAATGAAATTTGATCCCATGGAATTAGTGGTTTTAGTGGAAGAGGTTAACAACCATATTGAGTTTTAGCAAAAAAAATATTACCAGAAAACCCAACATATGGGAGAGTATTTGTGACAAAGTCAATGCTGTTAGTAAAATATTAACACGGGTGGAAAAAACCTGTCCTGTCTGTCATTGTGTCTCCGTCTCCTCCTCTCTACAGTAACAGCTGGTTAATACCTGTCCTTCAAAGGTATTATTTATAGACACAGTTAGCGTCAGAAATAATACCTTCAGGTTTGGTAAATCACAATGCGTGTGCTATATAACATATTTACATTTTCTCCTCTCTGTATTTTACACACTGGGGTTGAAACGTCTCATATTACATATTATTCATTATGACAAACGTACTAAATGGACAGCGCGTACTATCTTGCACAGTTGAAAGATGCAAACCTCATTGCGCTGCGTTAGTAGATCAGCTTATTGTGGATGATGTCAAGTTTTCACATGTTTCTACACACGCAGACCTTTAGTAAATCAGACCCAAACAGTTCAATTTTTGTTCTACAATTTCTACAGAAAGTAAGATCTATGTCCCCATATGCAGTTGCAAACTGTAGTCTGGCTTTCTTAATGGCAGTTTTATAGCAGTGGCCTTTCAGGTTACATTAATATGGAATTTGTTTTACTGTGCATATAGATGCGTTTTCTACCTGTTTCCTCCAGCATCTTCACAATATCCTTTGCTGTTGTTCTCTCTATAATGGCTGTGTGGTTCCATGATGATTATACTTTCGTAATATCGTTCGTACAGATAAACGTGGTACCCTCAAGTATTTGGAAATTGTTCCCAAGAATGAACCATAATTTATTTTCTAAGGTATTGTCTGATTTTTTCAAATTTCCCCATAGAGCCACTGCATTGAGGCCTCAAAATACATCCTCAGTTGACTTATATGATGCCAAGACATGATGGCATTTTGTCTGGAATTTTCAAAGCAGTTTAAAGGCACAGTTAACTTAGTGTAGGTAAACTTCTGACCCACTGGAATTGTGATATAGTAATTTATGAGTGAAATAATCTGTCTGTAAACAATTGTTAGAAAAATGACTTGTTTCATGCCAAAGTAGATGTCTTAACCGACTTGCCAAAACTATAGTTTGTTAACAACAAATATATGGTGAGATTTAAAAAAAGAAAAAAAAGAAAAAGAGTTTTAATGTTTTCAACTTAAGTATAAATTTGTCAGTGGAAAGCTTTTAATATGAGGTAACAGTAGCAAGAAATGTTGGGTTTTCATCAGCAGTGACTTAACACGTCTCTAATACAGACTGTTCTTTACAGAGTCCAGGATTATGGTTAATCTGATGATATAGCAACAGTGTTCCCTCCTCTTTACCTTTTCCAGTTTCACTCTATTCGCCTCAGCATAGTTTCCTTCTCACTATACTGTGACTCAAACTTATATGGACCATTCATTTTCTAGATGTTTGGTCTTCTGATTGGAGCACCTCATCATATTTGCTGCACTGCGATTAAAATTCAGGGGTTACCACGCAGGGTGCCAACCTGCTCATCAAGAGGAAACTAATCATAGTCATAGGGTAGTCAGTCACTTGGGGTATAAGCACACATTGGTATATGAGCGTGTGAAGAGTAGCTCCTGATGAGCAGGTTGGCACTTCGCATGGCACCCTCTACCATCATCGGAAGACTGGAAAGGCACTGTATAAAATGCAGCCAAGCAAAGGAGCTGACATTGACCTGACATTGATTCTGGTGCATGCAGGCCTGTAGAGCTGGAGGCACTTGGCCAAGATGGAGATAAATGTATGTGAGCAGGTGAAGGGCAGGAAGTAAAGCTGTTACAGATGTCCACTGCACAAGGTCATGCTCCTGAATGTGAGACTCATAAATGTTTTTGTCTAGCTTGACATAGAGGATCAACTTGGTGACTTCAGGCAAAAGTTTTCTCACAGACTGCTAAAGGCTAAACAGAAGAAGGGAATTTGAAGTATTCAAGCTTAAAAGGAAATTCTGTTTTATTTCCCATAAATGTGTCAACAGTAGTTCTAAGACGTAAGTTAGCATTGAGCAGCTCTGTCATAGAGGTTCAGGGAAACAGGGACTCACACAAAACTACATACATTTGGACATGCTGACAGCCATCATTGCTAACTGCACAGGGATCTCCTGTGTATCACTTTGCATGTTGGTCTGGTAACATGTGAGGCTGTAAATAGCTTAGCATGTGTTCATGATGTTAAAATGTTAACTATAAACAGATATGTTTACAACAGTTATAGAACAATTACATTATAGTTTATAGACCCACTTCCTGCTTCACATTGTAGTTGTGTTCACACATCTAATTAACAGATCTCAGCTGTTACTTTGGTGAACAAATGTTAAAATAACTGATAAAAATGATAGAAATGATGATCAATACTATGAAAAATAGATGAGCTAAAAAGACAGCTACCCCCATTTTGAATTGAATGGGACAGAGTTGTAGTAAGCTGAAAAATATTCTTTAACATGAATCTGTTTTGTTGTTTTTTTTTTGTTTCTTATCTCAATATCTTTTTTCATGCTATTCAACCTGGAACCTCCTTAGAAATAGTGCCACCGCCTAAAAAGGTTAACATACATTCCTGGTTATTGCCTCAGCCAACCAACGTCTCAGCACATCACAAGTCAGTCAGAGACTGACTTCCACAGCCAAGGGGCTAAAGACCCATCTTTCAAAATAAGCCCCAGTGAACCATTGGCATTGTGCTGATACATCAGAAACTGAATGATGAGCTACCCTGACCCTGTCTAAAAACAACCTAAATATTCTGCTGACACTCGAATTGTGACAAGCCAGCTCTGTCTGGAGAGGAAGACAAGGAGAGGTGACTGGTTCAGGACTGATTCAACAGAGACAAGGGATTGAGTGAGGGGGGGGGGCTGTAAAAAAAAAAAGTCCTTATATGAGGATCATCCTCATATACCATGTTTAGCCTTGAGGCACTTTCACAGCCAACGCAGTTTGCTTCTTACTCTAAGGATCAGGGGGAGGCTGAAGACTGATGTAGGCAATGATTACTTTAATTTTTCTGTAACAGTAGAGGATTTCACCCCACACACACACACACACACACACACACACACACACACACACACACCGAGTTATCACTATTAACTTTATATTTATTCCTCTACTCCTTGTTTTCTCATGTTACTACAAACCTCTATCTGCTGACATCTTTATTAAAAGCACAAATATATCAACAATTCCACATTTATCATTTCCAACAGGCTGCTTTGCCCATCCTGTAACCATTTATCTGTAATACAAAAGGTGCATGTTGACTAATTAATTAAGAATAAGCGTCAGAGAGGCAGTTAGAGCACATTCTGTAATCTCCAAGAAGCTTTGCACAGTCACTCCATGTGTCACTTGCAAAAGACACTTTAAACCTCAATAGGTTACCCTGTTTAAATAAAGATTTTAATAAAAGAAAGAATAGTCCCAGTACATACTTCTAATAAATCATCAGCTCAATTAACCCATGGGGGAAAAGTCAACAAAGTATTTGAGCAACAGTATTTAGAATATTGGACAGGTATTGGTGTTTATTATGTATAGTGAATTTAGTGAAATAGCTGGAGTGATGACATGTCTTGGTTCTTTTCAGTAGTGTGTGTGTGTGTGTGTGTGTGTGTGTGTGTGTGTGTGTGTGTGTGTGTGTGTGTGTGTGTGTGTGTGTGTGTGTGTGCATGTATGTGCACGAGAAATAGAGATAGAGACAGTGTTGTGTTGCTATATGTGGCCATTTATTGTTTTGCTAGCTGTTTTCCTCCCAGCAGGGCATTGATATTTAGATATATCAGCAGCTAGCTGCATAACGAACAAGCTGGTTTATTCCCCCCTCAGGCTGCATTTTATTTATAAACACACAAGCATAAATAAATGTCATTTCACGTCTATATTTGGATTTTCTGGAGCCACTGGCTAAATAAGAAGCATGGCTACACATTGTTAAACAATGATATGGATAAGAAGAAATTGCTCTTTTCCAGGCCAACATGGACTGAATGTGAAAGCGGATGTGTTGTACTGTATGTGGTGCACATGCGATGCACATGTAGTGACAGAAGTAGCTCCACCCCTGGGTCTGCAGAGGACTCTGGTGGTTTGCTTCAGTTTCTAAGCAGCAGTAATCCAACAAGGCTTTCACTTATCCACTTCACAAAATGGATTTCATTTCAACTGAGTGAGAGTAATTATCATAAATGTAACTTTTCATTCCTCCATAATCTCCTCCGCTATGTTACAGAGATTGAAAATCAATTATAGTAAACTGAATTCCATGCATGTATCAATTTCAGACTTTCAGCTTTGCAGAAAAAAAGAAAGTGTGAAGGAGGGATGTCAGCATGTTATCCTGATCATATTTATTATTTGACAGATCCCTTCCACCTGTATTGTTGAGCCAAAATGCATATTTTGAGAGTCAGTAAAAACTGTCTTTACACAAATTAGCAGTAAATTCAACTCAAGCATTGAATTCAATTAAATCTAAATCTAATTTTTTGGTGAGGGCTGAAATACATTGTGTTTGTGTATTATCACCAGCAATGGTTCTCTGGCATTAGATTTGAATAATGTAACTTCTAGTATCCCATGTTATGTATATACTGTATTCTGAATTCCCATTTCTTTATATACATAGAGAAGATAAATTCAGCTTAATTTCCAATCTGCTGAACACAGTCATCATTTGGATTATTTGTGCATTCTGAGAATGATTCAAACTAAAAGCTGTGATGTTTTTATTGTGTCTGTGTGTATCTGTTTTTTTCACCATGTTTTAGGTATGACATGTATCTGTGTGACTTTAACATTCTGTTATTTGTACCTCTTGCGTATGGACTTGTGGTCTGGAATATGACCAATACGATGAATATGAGTTGAGTAAAGCACACTGTGATGATTCATTTGGTTGGCCTTCTGATACAATCAATGAAGAACTTCTGTTTATAACAGAGTAAAACAATACTGATGGAGTTTTAATCAAGCTCACTATTGTGTTGCTAGACAGCTATGTATCCTATTTGATATGATCCTTCCCTCTTTTATTAAATAATATAGAGACAAATGAAAAGAAAAGAAATACAAGTCAGAGTAAATTTCTCTTTCTAATTCAAACAATGTCTGACTGACACAGAGTGTAACTCTAAACCCGGAAACTTTGAGAATAAACCAAGAAACAAAGACTCCACTGTGGCTGGAGTCAGATCCAAGTGTTCATCATACATGGCTCCAACTAACACTGCAGTTCTTGCAGTTTGTTACATGTATCTTGTAAAATTAAACTCTTTAAAAATGTTGATCTTGTGTATCAACACACGTGCTATTAAAAACTAAATCTTGTGGTTATAGCAGCAGTTAACATTAGGGCTGTGTCTGGAGCAGCTGTGTGCAGTGTCTCCACTATCAGTGTCTAGAATAAATCATATGTTCTGTCCTTCTTATTGTCCCTCCCTCTTTGTCCTTTTTATAGTTTCATCTTGTATCACCACATATAAGAAAACTCCTCCACCAGTGCCGCCCAGAACCTCCACCTGCTCAACAGCCTCAAAGCCCTACATCTCCATCACAGCACAGAGCAGTACAGAGTCTGCACAGGTACTGCACAGAGAAAGAAGATGCTCCTCATGCAGTTACAGAACATAAGATCAATGTGGAGAATAATTTATGGGTCAGGGTTAAACTACACTGATGGCTTGTTCACTCACAGCACATGCAGTATAGTGGTTGTGGAGTTAGCCTTCTTATTCCACATTGTTTGGACAAATATGAAGAACACCACTTAATCAATACAGCTGTCTACAAAGGCCATGTAATTGCTCCATTGCCCTTATGTTATACATGTGTAACTGCAACCTGAAGCATAGTTAAATGCTCAAGTCCATTTTCTTTTTGTGAATAAATTAACACGTTTTCCACTGGTATTGAACTTTCACGTCCCAACTGTTTTATTTACTTTATTTACACTGTGAGCATGTTGTGATAGGTGGGGAGGCAAATGCTAAAAGATGACAGCGAAGCAGATACTAACAGACAAAACAAATTAATACATGGATGAATGAATGAATGAATAAATACAATTTGCACACAAAATGACCTTCCTTCTACTTCTTATATCATCTCAACTGTGTTTGTTTTATCCCAGCTATGATGCATGTCAACACAACAACATGGTCATATCAGCTACTGAAAAAAGTTATCAATTGTCTTTACATCATTTGATTACTTATCAATGACACTTTGAGATATTAATGCTCATATTAACACCAGTTGTTACAGCATTTTTTTTTTCCTGAAACCAATCAGGATGCATACATGGAAGAGGAGGGACCCAGAGGTGACATGACCATCCAATCAGGGCTCAGTAACTCAACAGAAAGCATAGACAGCATGAAGGCGTTGACAGCAGCCATAGAGGCTGCCAATGCACAGGTTAGTCCATTTGAATTTGTGCAGTAAACATTCAGTGTTTTGTAAGTTTGTGATTTCATCCAAAAATGTCAATGTTTTATATGTAATTTATCAATCATTATGCAAAGATGGAATGCAACCATTTGTGTTTTGCCAAATACTATGTTCACTAATACATACACACATTCACACAGACTGTGCATTCCACTACACTATACATTACCTGTTTGCTGCACTATTTCCTCTGCAGGTCCATGGACCAGCCAGTCAGCATGTCAGTAACAGCACCATGACAGTCAGTGTCCCCATCCCCTCAATCCTGAGCAGGGGTCTGGTTGTTGATGACCACCGGGACGAATACAGGAAAGAAGCACTCAGGAAGGGCAAATGTCTCTCCATAGGCATCCAGGTATTTATCAGGCTACACTAGGTCGATACTGTATATTTGTATCATTTTTATTTCCAGATTGCTAATACACTCTAAAGTCAAGAATCACTTGGATCTCTGCAGAATTTAATGAAAAGAGTAATAATTGGTGTAGTTCTTCTTACCATATGTACCTGCAATGTTTGAATAATGAAAGTTATTCCAACACCTTGGTATACAAAAAGATTGGCACTTGAAGATTTATTCTTGACATTTATAATACTAGCTTTCAAAATAGTTAAATATCAAATGTTATGTTTTGATCTGTTTGACTTGTCATGATAACCCCTGTGTGTGTTGCATTTGGGGTTGTCCTGCAGGTGGATGGACCAGAAGAGGTTCCGGATCCAGAGGACCCATCTAAGTTCACTTCTGTAGGGGTGCAAGTGGAGGATGACAGAGGGTAAGGCACTCACATGATCTATTCTTTATTCAATCAGTATATAAATTACCATCTGGTATACAGGTGCACATATGGCTTCAGAATCAAGGGAAGCACATTTGTCCATGAATATAGACATAAAGGGCCTGATTTACTAAGATCCCAAATAGTGGGTACTAAATTGCGTGCACGGTGCAATAGATTGTGCGTGCCGTTTGCGTGCGTTTTGCGGGTGATCTACTAGAATAACTGTGTAAATGAAAACAGGTGCAACAGGTGCAGACAGCAGTATTTAAATGAGGGTTTTGTGTCTTTATGGAGAGTTTGAACGAGCAGAAAGCTGCAAGAACAAAATGAAATGTGATCAGGTTCTAGTGGAAGAGGTTAACTAATATATTGAGTTATAACAAAAACACATATTACCAGAAAAACCCACATATGGGAGAGTATTAGTGATGAAGTCAATGCTGTTATTAAAACCACAAATATTCCACTCAAAGATATTAACACAGGTGTAAAAACTCTGTCCTGTGTGTATTCTGTCATTGTGCCTCCGTCTCCTCCTCTCTACAGTAACAGCTGGTTAATACCTGTCCTTCAAAGGTATTATTTATAGACACAGTTAGCATCAGAAATAATACCTTCAGGTTTGGTGAATCACAATGCGCGTGCTAAATAACATATTTACATTTTCTCCTCCCTGTATTTTACACACTGGGGTTAAAACGTCTCATATTACATATTCATTATGACAAACGTACTAAATGGACAGAGTGTATTATCTTGCACAGTTGAAAGATTCAAACCTCAGTGCGCTGTGTTAGTAGATCAGCTTGCACATTTTTTGCGGGTGATGTCAAGTTTGCACACGTTTCTACACACGCAAACCTTTAGTAAATCAGGCCCTATGTGTACTCCACATACCTAATGAGAGATAATGTGTATTTTGCAAAAACGATGAAATGTATACTTTGTAGCACTCACTAGCTATCAATTCTCACATCAAAATCCTACATCATACACAGAGACGTTTTATAATTACTGATAATATTTAACTGAAATCTTCAAGACCCTACATTACATTCATTTAAAGACACTTTTATTCACAACATGTGGATAGGAGGAGCTGGGGAACAAAACACCAGCCCCTGTGATGACTGGCTGACCCTCTCTGCCACCATGAGTCAACTGACAGCTTTAACATTCCATGAACACACAAACATTTAGTCAAAGGAGAGCTACAGTAGGTGTAGGTGTTGCAGGCAGTGCACAAGCACCACAAGCTCCACCAGTCATACATAAAGTGTTTAGGGTAAGAATGGTTGAGTTTGAGTCTTCCAGGTAAAGGGGAAGAAACAGGATTTGTACACAGCCTGAGATTAGCAGTAAATGCTGCCTGAACAGACGATCAGTAACACAATTCAGTTTTGAGCAATCTTAATGATTCACTCTAACTTCAACTGTGAAACTGTAAGCCTTATGATTAGTCAAATCAGTGCTGTTAATCACGTTAAATTTAACAGTTAAATTTAACATATTTTGTTCTGTTCCCAATTCTATGAAATGTCATTGCATAGCACATTTATAAGCTTTTTTAGCATTTGTTTTGTAATTGTAACTTATTAGTCAGTTGTCATTGAAGTCATTTTACATGCGGTGTTCTCCTTCAGACTTTGATTTAAGCAGAGCTGGAGTCTAGCTGAGTCACTTCCTGCTGTCGTGTAATTATTTCTTTCTCTGGTCACAAACAAACACCCACACACTCATCTGTCAAGGTTATCCTCTGCTAGAAAGTCTAATAACTGTTTCACTGACGTCTAGTCTCAGTGCAATTTTGCCTTCAGATCCCTCTCAGTTCAAGATTCTCTACAAATCATTTTAGGAATGTAATGAAACAGATTATTATAAAAAGTACAAACATATATAGTAATATTTACCTAAAACTCTGCCATCATTTCTGAAACCATGATTCTGTAGATAAATCTTCTTATCCTTTTCATAACACAAAATACGTAAAATCATTCATTCATCCATCCACCAGACACTGACTGCTTCAAATAACTCTGCATCCTCTCCGCACTCTTGGCCTACATCGTCCTTCAGCTCTCTGCTCACCAGCTTCATACTGCCAACTGTCTCTGAAATAACTGGTCTCATTCATAAATCCAAGCCATCAACCTGCCAGTTAGACCCCCTACCTACCCACCTGGTAAAAATCTGCCTACTTGCCCTGTCCGCGTTAATAACTGACATCATTCATTCCTCACTGACTTCTGGTGTTGTCCCATCATCACTAAAGACTGCTGCAATAACACCAACACTAAAGAAACCTGGCACTGATCCGAATGATTTGAACAACTTCCGACCCATCTCAAACCTGCCATTTCTCTCCAAAATACTAGAAAGAACTGTTGCAGCCCAGCTCCACACCCACCTGTCTGACAATAATCTCTATGAACAATTTCAGTCTGGCTTCCGTCCCCTTCACAGCACCGAGACAGCACTAGTGAAAATCACCAATGACCTCCTGATGGCATCTGACTCTGGACTTCTCTCCATTCTGGTTCTCCTCGACCTGATCGCAGCTTTCGACACTGTTTCTCATGAAATCCTGCTGGAAAGGTTATCCTCCATTGGAATCACTGACATCCCTCTGGCTTGGTTCTGATCATATCTCTCTGGCTGCACACAGTTTGTTCAATTCAAGAACCTGAGATCCGGCCCCTCCCCAGTCTCTAGTGGTGTTCCCCAGGGCTCTGTCCTTGGCCCCCTCCTGTTCATTATTTATCTTCTGCCTCTTGGTCATATTCTCAGGAAATTTGACATTCAATTCCACTGTTACGCAGATGATACCCAACTCTATCTTTCCACTAAGCCTTCTTCCAGTCTGCCACCCATCGCCCTATCGGATTGCTTACTGGAAATTAATTCATGGCTCTCACTCAACTTTCTTAAACTCAACGGCAAAAAAACTGAGGTTCTCCTCATTGGTACCAGATCAACCTTAGCAACACTCAACACTTTCTCCATGTCCATCGAAAATTCCACTGTTCCTACATCCCCTCAGGTAAAGAGCCTGGGTGTTATCCTGGACAGCACATTATCTTTCGAAACCCACATCAATAACATTACTCGGACTGCATACTTCCATCTACGTAACATCAACCGTCTCCGTCCCTCACTTTCACCAACCTGCACCGCTATCCTGGTAAACACCCTGATCACATCCCGTCTGGACTACTGTAACTCTCTCCTGACATGAATGACATGACACTCACAATTAAAAGGTTGAGGCAAACAATAGTCTCCTGCAGCATAGTCCACTTTTTCCATCCAACTAGCAATCCATCCAACCCGTGGCCCGCCTCCTCCTAATTAGGCAAAATCATTTCATCAAGTTACCTATCCTGACGTCATCTGACCTGCATTACTTCCCTGAGTCATAATTACTAATAATGACCTAATTACAGCTGCTAGATGGTGTAAACATAACTATAGTTTGTTTTGCTGTTGTTCTTCTTGGGAGGATGGGCTGGAGTGGAGCCTCTCAGTCAAGTGTGATGCATGGTTCTTACACTTTTTACACTCCCAGTCTATTTTTGCCAAAGTAGCTCATGTCTGTGACATGTAAAATTAATTTGTGAATATATATATATATACATATTGACTATATTTATTGAAAATGACAAAAATAATATTATTCATCATCAGTCATTTTCTGTTGGCTTCAGCTTACATAACTACATTTTCTTGTTAGTTTCTGTCACTATTGTCTGTGAAGCTTTTCCTTCTGCTAATATACACTATTCAGGAAATACCTTTTCAAAATGGAGATAGAGAGAGATAAGTCTTTATTGTCATTGCACAATTATACCAAGTACAATAGTACAACGAAATTGGACTACTGTCCCCTCCGGTGCAAACAAGCACAAGTTCAATCAATCATATATAAATTAAAATAAATACAAAAGTAGCAGAGCATAAAAGTGCAATAGAGATGAGTCATGTCAGATGTTTGCATTTAGTATTATTATTGCCCTGTTAAAAAACTGTCTCTCAGTCTGTTTGTGTGTGATTTTAAAGCCCTGAATCTCCTGCCAGAGGGCAGCAGCTCAAGCACATGGTGTCTTGGACTACATGGTGTGTGCAGTCTTTTAAAACCTGTAAAGCACAGCTACAAAGTATCTGTTACCACACCAATCATATAAGAAAATGTCTTGAAAATATGTTTTCAGTCTACTTTAAAAAAAAAAAAAAAAAAAAAAGTTGTACTGTTGTAAATAACTAACAATATTAGAAAGGTGTCTGCTGAAGAATAGACACTAAACTTGTGAATCACCACCAGTGAACACTTGAGATGTGACAAACCTGCAGGAATACGATACAGCGGATATGATATATAACAATATAATATGACTCATGACCAAAGGAAGTGATTTGAACAAAATTGGTACATCTTATTTTAAACCCATGTCCACATTCATTTAAGCACAGAAGAGCATACAATCATACAGAAACAGCAATGTATTTAGTATTTTACTTTACTTGAAGTTGTAGATTAATAATTGGGAATATGAGAGATATTGCTGCATGAGCACTGTAGACAGGGTTATTGATACAAAGTCATAACCCTGAGCGTGTCACACAATGCTTCACAAAAGACAAAACTTAGCAACAGATTGAAACAAGGACGATTAAGATTAAGGTAAAGGTAATTTCCTTTATTTGTATATGGCCAGAGGAATAGAGAGTTTATACAGTGTTGTCTATCTGACTGACAGATGAACACAGGGTTCAGCTGTGCTCCAGCTCACTGACAGCTCTGTTGCAGTTTCAATGTCTACTGAAAATGTTACTGGAAACACAGCAGAGTGTCTGTCTACAGCAAAGTCACTGATAATATCCATTAGACATTCTTTGTGTTTTACAATATGAATACCCAGCTTGTATTTAGATTTGAGAACAGATGATGAGGCTTAATATGACCTTTTTATTGCTTCAACTCATTCAAATTGTCAGTATAGCCGAGCTGCTCTTATTAGACTGTATTCTAGTTTCTTTCGTTTAAAAAAAAGTTATGATTTTACATATAATATGCAATTATATCATGTTTATATTGTTATATAGTATTTATCAGTCATGTCAAATTTTCATTCTGATTTCATTTTGAGACAAATGAAAAATGTTAATCAGAAAAACTGTGAATTTGGCTTCATTAAAACGCATTAGATCACAGTGTAGGAGGAGATCGAGGGGAGTTTAACAGTCTATTCTTCTTTCTCTTTATCTTTGCAGTGTGTAGTGACAGAAGGAAACAAATGAAATGTATCATTAAAATAATTTTATGTCTTTAAATATAATAATTGATATGCTTTCACAAGTGAATTTTAATGGTTCAGAGATGATGCTCTGGTAAAAAGTAATAAACCCATAAAGATAACAGAGCAGGGAGAAGAGACGTGTGAACTGCTGGTGAGATGCTGCTGCACGCACACACACACACACACACACACACACACACACACACACACACACACACACACACACACACACACACACACACACACACACACACACACACACACACACACACACACACACACACACACACACACACACACACACAGTATTTGTTCCTGTATGAAGAGGCCTAAGGAGTTAAAGGGACTAACTCCATCATGGGTTGATTCTACGGCTTGATTATATGAAATGCATCCTACAGTAAATTGACAAAATAATCTAAACTCCACCTTGGTCCACCTACTAGCTTTTTCGTGGCAATTTCAATCACATTTTCACTATCTTCAACAGAGTTTGGCTCAGTTGTACAGGAAACTGTTTATTTTTTTCACTGAGCAGTATAAGTATAATTTTTTCACAGTGGAAATTGTATGAAACAATCTTGTGCAAGTGATAATATCAGTGTTGTGGTAATCAGTTGTTATCACCATAATCACTGATGAGAAGTGTTGCTTGGGAGCAGAGATAGAGATATCTTGATGTGTCATATTTATGGTTTGTCTCCCTCTGGTGGTCAGGTATCGTCGGTTCCAGCGCTCCAACAGTGTGACAGCAGCTGTACAGGTAAGCTTTCACTACTTCTCATTTTCTTTTTCAGTGTTTTGTTTATTGATTTTTAAAATTGAAAACAAACACAACATATAACATCCCCCCATAATAGATAAGCAATAAAGATTTTTTTTTTTAAAGAGTTGAGTGTATCCACATAATTTAGAAATAAGTATTCCCAAAAATACTCCCAATTAACCATATAAGTACTAATATAAATACAATAAATACACATATGTACACCCATACCTACTCTTATATACACACATTTATACAGATATATACAAGTACACATACATTCAAATAGAATAAACTTCAAATCATTCCTTCAAATAATTACCAGGATGAAAAATAAACAATAACAAGTATTATTATTATAATAAAATAATAATGATCCTTTAAAAAAGTGGGCCTTCTTATTCTCTAATCCCAACTAAAGAAATGTTCTCTAGCTGTAATAACCGAATGAGGAAGAAGAATACATAATCTAATATGAAGAGAATACTCAGCTCAAATCTGTCTGTCTGTCCACTGTGAACGAAATATCTCAAAACCTTAAAACTGATTTTTAATTCAGGAGAAGGAACATGTGGTTAGTTTTTGGTGCATATTGTGCATTTCTCTTTCAATTTGTTGTTACATTGCATTACATAACATTTCTTAACATTCTTTAATATTTTATATTGGGGTTTTGCAGCCTTGACAGGACTGTGAACTTTCTCTCTATATATCTCTTTCTATAAATATTCTTAACCATTGTGCAGGTCATTTCATATTATTTATGTTTTGGTTGGATGAAGGTGTTTGATGGGTAAATGAAAGTCCTTGACATGCTCAGAGATGAATTTTTGTTTTCTAAACAGACATTTCATGTTTCCCTCATGAACGATTTTCTTATAAAATTCATTTAAATAGCATTTATCTCTCCACTGAACCCAGAGACACAGTTTCCTGGAAAAGCTATTAGACTGTTTTTTTGGGGTTGCGGTCAGTAGAGGTCCAAAATTTACAATATTGATTCAAAATGGACCGGTGATAAACCTGCCCAAACCTGATATACATAAATACAGAAAAAGAAGACTTGATTCAAAAGGAAGTCAAAGGAAAGTAGATTAGGGAAAAAAATTTATTGGGGATTTCTATAATATGTCAAAGCTAGCACCAAGATTATTGGCTTTTAAACATTGAAAAGTCATGCAGTCATTGGGAGTTATTGTTACTTGATAGAATAGATATCCATGTTGCTGGGCCAATTACCAGCATCTGCGTCTTTTCAGAACTTAGAAGCAGGAAGTTAAGTGACATCCGATTTTCCACAGCAGTCAGGCAAAATACAGCTGAGTATCATCAGTGCAACAGTGGAAATGAATCCGGGAACAGAGCTGTGAGATGCACCTTGGGTCTTCTTGGTCAGAATATACTTTGTCACACTAAGTATATTCACACCCAGAAACTTGATCAGAGTCCACTTGGAATACCTGGGTATTCATTCCATTGTTACATGGACCAGAGAACCAAGACAATACAATCTAACTTTCCTTGATCCGATTACACTTAGTAGAATACGATAATTTGGAAAGGAACCTGTGAATAACATTAGTGGCCAGATCACCTTAATTCATCATCACCGCTCAAAAACCATCCATTCATTCAGTCACTGATTAAAATGTTTTAATTGTCCCATCCAGGCAGATCTGGACATACCGGACATGCTGGACACTCCTCTGAACTCTCCAGACACTGACATTGAAGTCCTGTCATCTGGTGCCCTCTCTCGACAATACTCCCGCGATGCCGCTACCTCCACTGTCAGCATCCAGGGCTCAGGGAACCACTACCACGCCTGTGCCTCTGATGAATATGAGGATGTGGGCTTTGACCCTTCCATCCTCCCCCCTCCAGACCCTTGGATAGACAGCGTCACTGATGACTCACTTGATGTTAACTTCAACAGCTCGGCTATTCTGGAGGTATGTGGGAGCTAAATCTGTGGTGTACAGAGATAAGACAAGATAACAACTGCAGTCATGCCAGAATGATTGCTCTCACTCAATAATTCATTTTCCTGATATTAATCCATTGTTATTTAACCTAAACACTAGATCTTTCACTATAAAGGTTTTTGAGGAAGAACTGCTAGTTTTTTATCATAAAACATATGGGAAACGTTTTACAACACGCAGCAAACAGGAAAGAGGAGGAATTGGAATCAGAAATAGAGGTCTGTCTCCAGTGGCGGAGTGGCCGTCGGGACCATCGGGAGTTTTCCCGGTCGGCCGGTCGGCCACCAAGGTCAGGTGGACCAGCCCACATTTAATGTGAGCGGCCGCGAGACGTGTGTAAGCCGGCCCTATGCGTTATACATCATTATTCTACTTCAAGGCTCTACCCTTTGGAAAATCTCCAAGGCTATACTATTTAATAAAGGAAACGTCCAACCAACATTTATACCACTTGCTTACTCTCTGTATCTCATTCATGGTTACCCTGCACACTCTGATCTCTCCCATCAATCTGCAGCGTTACAAAGCTTTCATGGTCATAAATAATAAAAAAAACCAAACTGCAGTTTCATTTCTTTGCTTGTTCTTGAATTAACGTAGAATGGAGCAAAGACTCCTGGGATTGCAGGTCAAGTCTATTTTCGGAAATGTAGGGGGATATAATGAGCGGCCCCACGTCTAATGGCATCACCCTAAAGATACATCAGACAGACAGAGAAAGTGAGAGTGGGAGAAACGTGGTGGGCTCGGCCGGTCAGAATTCTCCCGGTGGCTTTTAGTGCCCCACTCCGCCCCTGTCTGTCTCTCATAATTGCTTGTCTCAGATAAAGGTCTGGTTCCCTCTTCTGTAGAGGTAAATAGAGGCTAAAGTTAATTATTATCTCCATATATTCCATTACATGTATCTGTGTTAATTATGTTCTCTTTCTGCTGCAAAGTGACCAAATATTGCTCAATTAAGCACCACAGAGTTTTAGCCCAAACACACATGTTGCTGTGCACTCTCTTGTTAATCCAACCACTCCATACATTGGATTCCATGAACGTTTGAGGGCTGTTACATTTCATGTACAGTAGCAGTCGAAAGTTTGGACACATCTTCCCATTCCCTTGAATGAGAAAGTGTGTGAAATTGTGGACACATCCATCACCCCCAGCTCTACTTTGTGTTTACAACAAAGTAGTAAATGTTAGCATGCTAACATGCTTAATTAAGATGGTGACCTTACACCAGCTAAACATCAGCATGTTGGCATTGTCACTGTGAGCATGTTAGTATGCTGATGTTAGCATTAACCTTGAAGCACCGCTGTGCACAAGTAGCCTCACAGAGCCTAGCATGGCTATAGAATCATAGTCTTGTTTCCACATTGTTGGATTTGGTACATTAGGGGAAGTTAATGTACAGAATACCATATGAATTACTTTGTTTGAATGGCAGGTGGTGCAGAGGTCAGTGTGTCAGAGAGATGGACGCTGGTTTCTGAAACTGCTGCAGGCTGAGACAGACCGCATGGAGGGCTGGTGTCGACAGATGGAGATGGACCAGCGGGAGAATGACCTGCCTGAAGACAGTATGTCTTTAAGTATGGTTGTGGTTTAATTTTCACTTTTATATATTACTATGTAGGAAAAGTGTAATTTTATTCACATTCAAACTTGATATCTTATAGTAGTAGTTATATTAGTATATATTGTCTTAGGGTGTATGTCTGTGAGGTTTAAACACTTTTAAACTATACAGTATTTCACAGGAACAAAGCTAATATTAAGAGAAAAGTCCAAAAAAACATGGAAACATGGATGACTTTCTCTAAATCTTGTTTTGACATGAGACATATAATTATCGCTGTTTGCTTGAGATGATAAAAGGCTGATTTAGTAATCATTTTAATGTGGCTGGTGAAACTTTGACCTGAGCCAATTAAAACACCAATATTTCTAACTTGGTCCTTGTCTTTATAAACCTGAAACCAAGCTGAGCAATAACTTTCATTTTTTCCTCTTTGTTGCCAAATACAATGGTTTCTGTCTTGTCTTTATTTAATCGAAGGAAATGTAATTACATCCAGCTATTTACTTGCTCTAAGCATTGATAAAATGACTCTATAGGACCACTGTCACTTGTCTGCGTAACAGTGATAAGTAATATTGTCTTGTATGATTTGGCCAGCAGGGAGCATAGACAGAATTGAACCATGGGGGACTCCACATGTCTTGGTGATTTTGATCACCAATGGCAACATCTTGCCCTCAAGATATGATCTGAACTCAACTGAGAACTGCACCAGATAATCCCACAAACTTTTCCAATCTGTCAATCAATCAATCAATCTTTATTTATATAGCGCCAAATCACAACAAAAGTTATGTCAAGGCACTGTCAATAAAGATTTCATGGCCAACAGCATCAAATGCTGCAATGAGGTCAAGCAGCAGTTTTTAAACTGAGCTAGTGTTCAACAAATGTTATTAAGAACCTTAATCAGTGCTGTCTCAGTGCTATGAAATCTGTCCAAAAGGTCATTTTCATTTAAAATGTTGTTGAGTTGAATCAGAACTTTCTCAATATGTTTTCCAATAAGAGAAAGATCAGAGATATGTTAGTGATTATATGATATAAACTTGAACTCTTGTTGATAGGGACCACCTATCCCAAGTTGGGAACACTAACATGAACCATTAAGCAAAATATATTATTAACAGCTTATAAGATATTAAAGAGGAAAGGTTAGTTTTGAAATGAAATGATGCTGCCTTGACCTTTGTTGCCAGACAGTGGCTTCTTCTTCTACTACAAGTTCACCCATATGATCTCAACCATCAGAAAACTCAACTTCAGGAGCAGGGACATTTTATGGGACAGGAATTAAAGCCTAAATTATACAAATAAATGATCTGAGTACAGCAAAATGTTCCTGGGCTCCTATAAAAGCTAGTATGGTATATGTCCTCTGTCTCTTTCTAACCTATGTGTCTGTGTTTGTAGTTCTTGGGAAGATGAGGAGTGCGGTAGGCAGTGCTCAGCTTCTGATGTCCCAAAAGTTTCAACAATTCAGGGAATTGTGTGAGGAGAACCTGGTGAGTATGAAAACACTTTATTCACACTTCACACTGAACACATTTAGAACATGGCACTAACTTCTTCATTTTAAAGACTGGTTACATATTTCACATTCTGCATGCTCTAGAATTTGATTTCCAGACATATGCCTGTACTCTAATGACTCCTGATATCCTTTATGCACTTTTCAAGATATCAATTTTATTTAGTTCCTTTCTCCTCAGCTTTATGTGTCTTCTTTCCTTTCTTAATGGATTTGTAGCTACATAAGTTTCTGTTAAGTTAGTGTTTAGCTTGTTTGTTCTACAAATGCCATACTAAATGCACCTTTGTATCACCACTATTATTAATGCCTCACCAAAATCATTTTATTAACTTAAATCAGAAGGTGTAGCAGCCACCGTCCTTCTCTCACTAACTTAGATGTCATAATTTGATCTAGCTGCCAGGTTATACATATTTCCACCCAACCAGCAAGGGAGAGAGATGGGTTTTCCATGATGCTTGGTAATAAATTCTATAGTGTGCAGAATGATGGTGTTTGTTAGGAATACACGACATCTGAGAGACAACACATTGTTTTTTTCAGAAAGAGAATATTAACCCTGAATAAAACCATGCTTTAGCACTCACATGGTAGAAAGCCAGTAATATAGTGTAGTTAATATTTAAAACAATATATTAAATAGAACAAATATAATAATAGCATTGTGACCCTCTATATTTCTTAAATGTTTTAAATCGTTCACTGTGAGGAGCATAACCAAATCAATGAACAGTGTCTATGCCTCTGTGCTGGGGACAGCTGAGACCAGAGGCATTATTTTTTCGGGTTGTCCAGTTGTCTGTTCTTGTAAATACAATATCTCAGCCTTGAGGGAATTTATTCAAAATTGACTCAAACATCCACTTGGACTTAAGGATGAACTGGTCAAGGTCACTTTGACCTCACGTCTGTCCCAATGTCGTTAACATGATATCTCAGGAAAGCCTGGAGGGGATTTCATTATGTCTGGCACAAATGTCCACTTGGACTCAAGGAAGAAGTGATTAGAGTTTACTGATCATAGAACAAGGTCATTGTGAAAACATGGCCATAACTTAAGAATGTTCATAGATTCACACAAATGTCTAGTAGGATAAAATGATGAAGTGAAGACATTTTCTATCCAAAAGGTCAAAGGTCACACCACTATGACATTCTAGTGTTCTGCAGAGCCCTTCTCTGGGCCTTATTCAATGATTCACCATAACTGGAGAACAGAAGAGGAGATTGTGACCATATTTCACATTTGGTCACAGACTGAATCAGTGACACTAATCTTGGTGATTGTAAAAAATCTTCTTTGCTGCCAGTTGAAGATGTTTGTGAAACATCCACTATTTGACATTTGTAGCTTCTTTGCAGCAACATCCATATCTGAAGCATCATCTACTGTCATGGCAACATCTTTGTGTTTTATCAGAATCAAGCATGTGAACATCTACAAGAAAATACACTTAATAACTTTTATTCAATTCCTTCAAAGTGGAATATTATATGCATCTGGACAGACATTGTCTGTAAATTGCTACTTGACTGGTTGGCAGAGGCAAACAACTGCAAGGCGGTATTTCTAATTCTGAATACGCTACTATATGCATAGCACATATTTTGACCAAGTGAATGTAATAAATGATCAGAATAACATGATAAATGGTGCTAAAGCATGGTTTAGATCAATAATGGTTAGTAATGCCTGAACACAGCTCAAACTGCATGTAATGGTCCTCTCGGACTGTCTTATAACTCAAGAAGTAACTGATTTAATTCTGTAATTTGTTACATATTTTAAACATTTTGGCAGGACTTTATGTGATTTCCTTTCACTGAAAATAATAAAAACTGTTGCCCAAGAATATTAACCAAACCCTTCAAAATCAAAACTAAATTTCTGAATCCATCTGATATCAGAAGACTCATATCTTTTATCGTAGATATTTGAATCATGATTGTGAAGCATTTTGAGCTGGTCAGCAAAGACATTTGACCATGACCAAATGTTTAAATCTTTTGTTATTTCCCTATTTCTTCTCTTTCATCTTTAATAAAAATCTGTCGCCAACCATCTCCACCTGTCATAGAACCCCAACGCCCACCCTCGTCCTGCGGCCTCAGATCTGGCTGGTTTTTGGGATATGCTTCAGCTTTCAATTGAGAATATAAGCCTCAAGTTTGATGAGCTTCACCAGATCAGAGCCAACAACTGGAGACCCCTGGACCCCCCTGAGAGAAAGGTATGCACATATAAGCTTCTGTTATGCCACCAGGCTAGCTGCTGTTGTTTAACATTGTGCTACTTCTTTTGCTTTTTAGCTTTGTGGCATGATGAATGACATGAATGTCCCATTTGCAACAAAGGACTTTTATCTATGGTACTAAGGGATATTTCACTGTTCATCTGACATAATATGTCAGATGAGATATCTGAACCTGTAGTTTGAAGTTATTGTTGGAAGTATTGTAACAGTCTTGTCTTTCCCCCAACCCCCACAGAAATCACAAAATTGTACCACAACTGTGACCTTCAGAGAACTTAAACTAAAATGAGTCAGCACTAATTATCAGATAATTACTTATATAAAGTTCCCTATGAATAGAATGTAGAAAACAAAGTGTAATTCCTGTGACCATAACAACATGTGAAATATCCCTCATGAATGTAGAAAATCATAAGCTCTGCACAAAAGCATCATGTTGTCAGTCATCTTGTGGAACCAGATGTATTTGTTACTTTATGACTAGAGACAATTTGTGGAAAAAATGATCTTGGATTTAACCTGTAGCTAATGAAGCTCTGCACCCGGGTTATACTGACATTTAAAAGTTGGTTTATTGTTGTGCTTTAAGCCAGAACTACCACTATCTTAAATTAGTAAGTGGACCTTGAGTTGTTTTTTTTTTGTTATTGTTTGTAAAACTATGATTTTCAAACTGTAACACAGCTGTCTGGAGACCTACATACCTCTGAATGTTCAGCTGGTCTTGCCAGACTTCAAACCTTTTTTGTCATGCTTTGTGCAGAAATGAGTTAATTATCATTTTTAGTGTCATATCATTGTTGATGTCATGATCACTGCTGAATTCATATATTTGAAGCAACACACTGACAGGCTTAAAGTGGGCACTTCATTATATGTGCAGGACTACATTTTTCATATGGACTCAGTACTAATTGAGGCCTCTGGTTGTGAGGATGTCAGTCTGCGTGGTGATGTAAATCTGGGTCCAGTACAGTTGTTTGAATATTTCAAAGATGGTCATGCATGCATTAGAATCGATGTAAATGAAATTGGAGATTTGAAATTGAATATGCAGTCTTTAGCATACAATTAGAGGAATCTGGTCGTTTTTGGATGCTCTGGTTTCAGATTCACTAAGATTACAAAGTAAAGGCAATTCCCCTGGTTGTCCTTTATTGAGCTACTGTTACAGCATTGCATTCTTCTGACTCATGAAGTCATGTAAAAACTGTTCTTTAAGGCCCCAAACATGCTCCATGCAAGTATGCAAAGGTTCACACTTCAAGCTATGCAAGATTGATCATGCTGCTGCGTTCTGGAGTTTGTCACCTGAACATTCTTCACACAATGCAAGCTAGAGCTACAGTCCTAGTGTTGCATCTAGATTTGCTTCAAAACATGAACAGAAAAAGCTTGACCCCCTTTCATTTGGGTTCACTTCTGCTCAAAACAATCATGCTAAGCAGTTTGATGAAGCTCTAGATGAACCTTTTCACCTCTTCATTCAGACAGGAAGTCTCCATCCTGCCTCTGTGCACATTTCAAAGGTCACACATTGCATCTTCTGTGTTTTCTTTCTTTCTTTTTAAATGTCTTCCATGCAGCAAGAACATCAGTACACAATCCTCCACAGATGCCATGTTTAGTCACTACTGCTGTCATGGAAGCGCTCTGATTGCAGTAGCTTTATGATTGACCACCACTGTTTCTCCAGTGTCGTTACCATTTGCTCGGGACCTAAGAGAGCACACCACAAGGTCACATCATGTCAACTTCAAGTCATCCCTTGCACCTTGAAGCCCCTTCATAATTTAAGCGCTGTCACACTTGAGACTGTAGGATGATAAGTCTTCTCCTTGGTTGTTTGGAATGCGGGTGACGATGCTCAGACTCAGAGTGATGAAAATGGTCATTCCGAATGATAGTGACAGTGCCACCCCTAACGGATAAGTCTGGTGATATTCTATATTGTATTTAATGTATTTCTTGTAAAATTCCAGGTGCAGACCCCAACAATTAAATCACAATCATGTAAACAGCATATTCTATTTGGATATTCCTTATTAAGATATGTGAGACATGCTGATATTATTCAGGTTTTAGGATTCTTTGGACATTTATACAGAACATTTGGAACATAAGTCTCAACTGGGGGTTTTTCTGCAGTTTGTGACATACGGTTGTAAACAAATCAACTAGCCAACAGTTTGCAAGTCTGGGGTAGAGATGCATGACGGGCTGGTTGTGTAACACACCCCTGCACAGGTCAAATGACATATACTGAAACAGGAAGTCATACAGAGGAGAGGAATGAGAGAAGAGTGGAGAGCTGGGGACGAAGGGGATTATCCTGACACTCAGCAGTATAGTAAACATCATGGGACAACCTCAGTACTGGATGTGCCTATAACTATAAATGTAGAATATCAGTCATATCAATATCACTTAGAAATATCAGGCAGCAGCTCACTAATGTTTTTCATCTGGCTGGTTTACTTCACTGCCTGCAGAGATTCTTGTGATTCCTGTTCCCACTGCAGCAGAGGGAAACCCTGACAACTGCAATATTAATGGATTATTCATTTCCATCTGACATGCAAACAGCTTAGTAAGAATACTGTCTTTTTCAGAATAAGAGAAAACCAGAATATTTCTTGCCTGTAAACATAGTCAATGTTGCAAAATGAACAGGGCATAGTGATGGTTTGCATGGCATATAAACTGGTATGCTGGGCAAATTACATTTAGATTCAAACTGCACATATATGACTGTGGCTATGCCTAGGTACTATATACAGTTGACCTGAAATCTTCAATTGGAATGATTTCAGTCACTATAGCTTTTAACAGGAGCATGGAAAACATTGTTTTAAATCTTAGCTGTCACTGGCTGTGGTGGTTAGTGTGCCACTCAGTTTTCTGATGTGGTCTTCCTCTGCACAGTATCTATATGAAATGGATCCAGACCTTTCTGTATGTGTAAATCTTTGTCAGATCTCTTGAGCCTGGTCGGTTGCTCCCTCTCAGCAGTATCTGTTGTGGCTTTGCATCATTTTGAATGTTGACTGTGATGATTTCCTCATTTGCTCTCATTGTTTTCTTTTTTTCTTTCTTGTGCTTCTTTGTGTTAACAGTGAAGGCGCTTGCAAACAGCCACGCATCAGTCAGCATAACTGCAATGCCAACAACACCACAAGGCCTTGACCACTCTGGGCCTCCGTAGATCCATCATGTCTGTCTTTTCCATTCATCTGTCCATGCTTCCTTCTGCCCTTCCTTCCTTCTTCTGCCTGCAGTCGCTTTTCCATGTGTGGCTTTTTGTTTTATGTGTTGTAGTGTCAAGATTGATGGACAGGAGAGAGTGTGGATAATATTCCTTCACCACAAATACATTTTAAAGTATGGAGCACACTGTTTACACAGCAGTTTCACAAGGACTACATGAGAAAGACTTGCATGAAATAAAACTATAAATCACCAAAAGAAGAAGGAATTAGGAGCAATTATGTTATTAAGAATTATACCTTTTCTGTATGTATTACACATAAAGAAAAACTCTACAGCATTAATGGTGGAGGTTACACACACACACTCACACACACACACACACACACACACACACACACACACACACACACACACACACACACACACACACACACACACACACACACACACACACAAATACATGTTTGTCTTCTTCCTGAAATGTCCCCTCCCCCTCTCCCACCGTCCTCTCCCACCAGGAGAGGCGGCTCCCACCTCCAGTGCCAAAAAAGCCATCCAAGGGCCCTCACCACCACCCCCCTCTGGCTAGAGACCGCTCACTGGAGAGTTCAGAGAAGCAGCGGCAGGAGGCCAGGAAACGCCTGATGGCCGCCAAGAGGGCTGCATCTGTACGACAAAACTCAGCTACAGAGAGCGCCGACAGCATCGAGATCTACATCCCCGAGGCTCAGACAAGGCTATGAGGATATTAACAGGGACATACACAGGGTCGCCATGCAGTATACATAAACCAACATCATACACAAAAGTGCATGGTTGTCCACACCTAGCATTGAATTCCAAGACCCACAAGATCCTACAGAAATGTGCAGGCAGCAGAACATGACCTGTAAGATCTGTCCAAACCTCTAAGAATAAAACCAGACTTTACAGTGTACACCCATGACTCAGACTCATGCAGCATACGTGTAATGTTGCCTTTACATTACAACTTTGAGACCTCAGCTGTCACTTTTCATGAAGCTACAGCAGTTATGTTTCACTGGGTCTCTGTAGCATGTGTGCCTCAGGTGTCAAAAAGAGAAAAAAGAAAACACCTTCTAAATTAAGCTGAAGTAAAACTAATGATTTTGCTTCAGGCACCCTAAAGGCCCATTTTCCTGAGAGCTCTGAGGGTCTGCTGCATCCAACAGTGCCATGCTAGCAGATGTGGATGTATTGCTGTGAAATGTACCAGATATGTTGAAGGTCCCTTGAGGATACATTCTTACCACTTTGGTGAAACATGATGATGTGGCCAGACTGAACACCAAAGGGTTGAAAGAAACAGAGGGTGGGATGCTGACTGCAGTCTTAAATGTTTGGACAGATCACAAAGGACTTAGTTTGGCCTTAGTTACATGTTGAAGGTGTTGGATATCTGTGGGACTTTGTACCCACATATATTCATAACCCTGTGATGTCACATGCACACTGTCCACTGTCCACATTCACAAACACACACCAGTACCCACAGATATGAACACTGCAGACTGTTATATAAAAACAGTCTCTCTCTCTCTCTCTCTCTCTCTCTCTCTCTCTCTCTCTCTCTCTCTCTCTCTCTCTCTCTCTCTCTCTCTCTCTCTCTCTCTCTCTCTCTCTCTCTCTCTCTCCCTCTCTCTCACTGGTGAAGAGAATGCCATGATCACTGTTTCTCTTTCATCTTCCTCTCTGTCTCCACACTACATTAGTTCTTTATGGAACTTAGGAACTTCATGTAACGGTCAATTGGTATTTTCTTCCTGTATGGTGAACCCTCATAAAAACAGGGAAATATTTTTAAAGGAAAATTCTTTTTTTTACAAACTTAGTTGTGTTTTCATTCTCATCTCTTATTGACCATTTAAAGTCAACTGTATGAATATATCACAGGGACTCCGCAGGGCATCACAAACAAGAGCCATCAGACTGGTTTTAACCAAGTTTTCTAAATCATTTATTCAGACTCAAAACGGGGGATTTGTTTCAAAACCATGTCTCGTGTGGTTGCCCTGTCTGTATTTTAGCAATTCAGCTTGTGATGATCAAAACTACAAAAATAGAAATTAAGTTGTAAAGAAAAATAATTTTCTTTTAACCCTGCTTTTGTAACATAGAAAGCCATTAACTGAGTAATAAAGAGCTGATACTGTCAGAGGATAGTGTTGGGGGAGGGGGGGTTAATAATGTGAGGGAGTGAATTGATGTTGGTGTGTGTGTAATCACCCCCTTTGCACAGTTCATATGTTTCCTACCACTTTAGTTTAATCTCCATGTCCCCTACTCTTAGGACTTCAAGGTGATTTGGCTTTTACAGGGTACGTTTACTCTTAAGCAATATTCAGTGGAGATAGTGTTCAGATGAAACTGAAGAAAAATAGACTGAATGGAGTATGCAGTGTAGTATTCATCTTGTGGTTTCTCTTAAGTAGCTACTCTAGTTTTGCAATTAAGAAATTAAATTGATCTTTCTGATTTTTAAGATGTTTAAATATTTTCCCTTCTCTCTAATGTCTGCATTAGAAAGCCAGATGTTAAAACAAGCCATGCAAAGATTTAAACACTTTTAAAAATCTAATTTGAAACTGGAAGTAACACAAATATGATCTTCTTTGTGATGTTTAAAGATGAACAAAAGTCAGCTACAATTCTCCTTTTCTAGACAGCCATGAAACTATTTAGGACACCAAGGGCTATAAATCTGTCATTAGTACTAACTCAGTGGCTGTCAAACGGTGGTCCACGGGCCTCCAGTGGTCCTGGACCTTCAAAAGTCAAATAACAAATAGTTCATTGTTAGAAGTAAATGCTTCAGACTACAGATTGTCCCAATAAGACAACATATAAGCCTTCATTCATTGCTTTTTTCAGCCAATGAGACCATTTTAATCTATACTGTATCTTTGACCAGTTTCAAAATCTCACAGTCAATATGTATGAGGTGTGCTGGTATTATTATCTACTATATATAACCGTTTCTACATTATTATGATAGCTAAGCATCAGGAGGTTTCGAGGAGTTTCGAATACAATATTCAGCTCCAGATGTTGTTAAGAGGAAGTCTACTGACTGAGAGCCTGGTTACATCAAATGTTAGCAGGTTGACATTCCTTCATATGTCATCGTCATTAAAGATAATAGTACAGGTGTGCTGTCAATGTCACCAATGAAAAATGCCATAGACCTATGATGAGCTAAAAAGACAGCTACCCCCATTTTGAATTGAATGGGAAATCTTGCTGCCATAAATGCTTTTGTGACTTGGCTCTTGGTTAGATAGCTTTGCTGAATTGACATAACACCTATATGACTTATATGTTGATAATTAACCATTGCTAGTTTCTTTGTACTCATTTAGATTTCACTAATTGTCAAGAGAAATTTCTACATTTCCCACTTACGCAGAGCCCTTCTTTGCCTCTGCATTCTATTTGAATGTGAACTATTAGCTGAATTCTAAAAAATGTGGCGTGTTAATGTTTGGAACTTGAAAATATGTGGTTGTTAAATTCTAGCAAAGTCAGCAACTTTTTCCCTTTAGTTATATAGAATTCAACGTTTAACTTGAAAGCTGTGCCTGCTCTAAGAAAAGCGCACGCTATAATCAACCTGTTCTCATTATCTATTCGTAGTGCACAACTTTTCGTACGATATCATATGGATAGAGGATGTGAAAGGCCTGCTATAATTCACCATATATAATGTGAACAGTTTATGTATCAACAAATTCATGGTATTTAAAGATTTAGTTTAATGCGTCCATGTGTTTGTATGGCTCTGCGTATGTGGGAAAAACTACATTAGTCCAAAAGTCTCTGCACTGTTTAATTGTCTTTTCCATCATACTGTCTATAGCTGAAATGAAAATATGGCTGGTTGTGATTTTCTTCAACAAGATTCTGAAACAAGAACACAATGTAAAATCCTGATGTGTAATATGTGCTCACAAAATTTAAAGGTTAGTTGATTGTTTGATTTTTCAGAAGGAGAAATATGCTAAGCTTATCAAAGTAAAATTACTGGGGGAATTTTGTTGATTTAAATACATCTGCGTGCACAAGCAATACACACACATACAATTTCTATATATTACCTGAAAGTCTTTTAAATATGGAAAAGCTCAGTGGGAAGTGTTTTATGCTACAATTATTGAAGGTATTTTACTGAGTTGTTATCTTAGCTCTTTACAGGATGTGTCTGCTTTGGCCACCTTAGCCTCTCCTCACTGGAAATCAAATATCTAATCATACAGTGTTTTCATTTGGTGACAAAACACTGAAAAGAAAATAACAGAGTTTAAAACATTTGACTGATTCTGCATCTTGTGTAAAAAATGAACATCCTCTGCCTTATTCTCATTTCATACTGTCACATTAAAGGGGCACTCCACTGATGTTATAGAATCAGCTTATAGTCATAAGTATTACTCAGCCCATGAAAACCCTTGTATAATGGCTCTGAGGGAAGACTGAGAAAACGAGCCTGATGATGTCATGTAAATGTTATAAGGGGTACTGAAGTGGTAACAGAAAGTCTGAGGAACGAATTGGAATTGTGGAATTACTGTTGTACTGTATGTTGGTATTTACAAGGCACAGAGAGTCCAATGAGATGAATCAGTCAAATTGAGTTTCATTATGAAAAACATGACTGATAAAGTCAGGATATCTGCTACTTCAATTATAAAGTGAAATAGTAAAACTCTGGAGTGCTCCTTTGGTGCAAAAGAATAAAAAACAAAACAAAACACTTAAAAATCACACCGAGCTTATTTATTAAGTTTGGATACATGACTTTTGTTTGTGGAGACCATCTCCTACACTGAACACACCATGAGCATGACTGAATTTGGTCTCAGAGGTGAACCAACACCCAGTTAGTATGGATAAGAAGCTGCTGTCTCTTACTGTGATACTTTGAGGAACTTTTTATAAAGTGTCATAAGGAGAAATTCCCAGTCCATCTGGCTTTCAGGCGCCACAGCTGGACCAGGACCTGGTTTCAACAGTGACAAAGGAAACATCTTTAGAGCTGAGATGATTTTCTAATGGGCACTCCATGTTGTTTATCTGTAATAATGCCATTTATACTACTACTTATGCCAACATTTATCATGATGACTTCTTATAAACAGTAACTGCCATTCATTTTTCCAGAGCGGAAATCTGGAAATCAAAAGTGGAATTCACAGGATACTAGTCACTCATCTATGAGTATGATGATGTGTTATTGATGGAAGTATTCTGTATGTATTTTTCTTTTGTAAAGTTTGTGTGTGTGTGTGTGTGTGTGTGTGTGTGTGTGTGTGTGTGTGTGTGTGTGTGTGTGTGTGTGTGTGTGTGTGTGTGTGTGTGTGTGTGCGCGTGCGTGCATGTGTTAGGCAAGGGGTTGTAACTTTGTACTGGATCTGATTACCTCTGTGTTAAAATGACGATGACGGTGAGCCATATTTAATGTGAAATACCCTTCTTATCAAAGGACAGGGCCATACAAATGCTGAATGAATATGTTGCTGTTTTTTTTACCACTTACTTTTACTCTTTACTGTTCCAGTAGCAAGCTTACTGTGTGTGTGTGTTTGGGAGGTGCAGTCAAGCAGGAACAACATGAAGGGAGTGTGAACCGGATGAAAGAGGAGATGTGCTGTGTTCTATTGTAAGCTCTGGAAGCTGAAAAAATGAAAACCTTAATGACTTTTTAGTACATTAGAATAGAACCACTTGCTTCCTAGTTGGAAATGCAAAATGAATAGCTGAACTTCAGCAGTGGAACTTCTGGTGTCAAATGTGAACATAAAAACAAAAAGGTGGTAGATCCTAAACTGTGGAAGATCAGGGCTGCTGATGCTGAAATCAAATCAAATCAAATCAAATCAAATCAAATCAAATCAAATCAAATCAAATCAAATCGAAATGAAATGAAATGAAATGAAATTGAAAATGCCTCATTACTGCCTATATTTAAATGGAGATTTACAAATATATGTCAATGTATCCCAAAGGTTAACTTGGTTATAATGAAATGAAATGTGAAATGGTCTACCTTTTTTAAATAATATAAAATTATTAATCAAGGAAAATACATGCAAAAAACAAGCAGAGCAATGCAGTGGAAAAAGAGATTAAATAGTAGGTTCATTTCAAGAACAAAGTGTTTTGCTTTTTCTTGCAAATATAATAATTTGTGACATTTTAATATAAGCTAAAACTATCCTGCACCTCTACCAGTATTTTTTATTATAGGAGTATCAGAAGTCTGTATCTGATAAACTACAGTTGTATCCTCACATATCAAGCTAAAACTGAATCTGAATTTATTGAAATTTAATGAAATTGTATTTTAAGTTTCATTTTTAATTTGAAAACAAAAGTGACAAGTCCAATTATTATTATTATTATTATTATTATTATTATTATTATTATTATTATTATTATTATTATTATTATTATTATTATTATTATTATTATTATTATTATTATTATGTCAGCTTGAAAATTATTTTTCAATAGTTTTTTCTTATTTAAATATACTCATACATGACAAACACACAAATGTAACATAAAACTTCAATTTGGTTGCAATTTGATGTGATATTTTATGTTTTAAAAGTGAACTTCCACAGAAGATGATCTCGGATGGTTGCTGCTGAAACCCAAACTGCCCTGAGTGCTTTTCTATCCTCAGGAAGTAATGGGAAATGTAGTCTATAAAATCAGGGTCTCCCAGACATGGTGGTCTGTGTCTGTGTGTGTGTGTGTGTGTGTGTGTGTGTGTGTGTGTGTGTGTGTGTGTTTGTGTGCGTGCGAGAGCCTGTGTGCATTCCATATGTATATAAAACCATGCAGAAGATGCAGTGTGTGTGTGTGAGAGAGAGAGAGAGTGTATGTGTGTGAGGTCTCTATAAAGTGCTTCCTGAGTTCCTTGTTTTCTATGTCGGGCCTTTCTTTAATACGGTCTAGTAGCCACATAGACTCATTCTGTACATTAACCCTCCACTCGTACCTGCGACCGATCCCTTGTGTTTGTACAGAAAATGGTTGAGGGTGTTTTATGATGCATGCAGACACAATATTAGTACTTATGAATCTATATCTAAGTTGAAAACATGTATTTGATTTATTTATGCTCTTATTTATTGATTTTTTTTTTTTAACTATGAGATTTTGTTGAAGTGGTCTGTCATGCTCTTCTGATCTTATGTTGTATTGCAAAGAGATGATTATATGTCTATAACTATTAAAGAACCCATAATAAAATAACCTATCAACTCTTCTTCATGGCTGATCTCTTTATATCACATGAATCATATCTAATGCTTTACATGGTGGAGTAGATATTTACTATAGACATAAAGTGTTTTATAGAAGGGGTTGGCTGTGGCTCAGTAGGAAGAGCGGTCGTCCACCAATTGGAAGATGTAAAATCACTTTGAGTGAGTTATTATTATGATATAAGGAACATTGGGGCAACATTTAAAATAATCATACAATCATAGTAAGTGTTATAACATGAAATTAGACAAAAAGAATACAACTCCACAACACAATCAAGTTGCCCAAAATTTGATAAAAAAAAAAATCTTTGTTAGAGATACTAGGTGGACACATGCTTTTTCACTGGCCTCATAAACCCTAACCCAACCCAACAAAGAAGTTGTTGTTGTTGCTGTTGTTGTTGTTGTTGTTGTTGTTGTTGTTGTTGTTTTCTTTCTAAAGATGGCAGTCTCTGTAAGTCAGTCTGTTTATCCAACATTTGGTCCAGAACTAAACATCTCAGCAACCTCTCTGGAACATACCTTTGAACATTCTAAGCTTCAAATGACGTTCATGAATCTTTAATAATAACATTTTGTCCACGTGGGTCATGTAGTGAAAGCAGCGTAACAGCAGCACAGTGAAAATTATTTGGGAAAGAAGATCTATATTTAAAATTCAATAGTGAGAAACTGACTTAATTTATGTCTTGTGTCAAGAGGACATATTGCAGACTCTTTTGAAATGAACATAGCTGAAAGAATTACTGTGAGAATTATTTAAACCTAAAAAGTGTGATACCAGTCAGTCTATCAGGCCAATATTTGACTGTAATGCTTCGATTGTAAACCAATAACTAGAATAAGGAAGTCCTTTTCATTAAGCAACAGATTAGGCCTGCAACTGAGTGTGTTCATCTGTTTGACCACTAGATGGCGGTAGCACACTGACTATAAAAGAACCAACGTTTAGCACTCCATTACACTGACTGTGTAGGAGAGTGTGTATGTATGGATGTGTGTGGGGGGTTGTATCTGTGTCTGAAAGAGACAGTCAAAGACAGAGACATAAGATTGTCATGACTTCTTTACGCTGTCACAAAAGTTAACATTAATTATTAAATATTATTATTAATTGAGGTTCTATTCCATTTAGGTTTAGAGAGCCAGGTTCCTGCTATTAGTGTAAGGGGAGGTCTGAATATTTACACACTTTAACCTAGAAACTGGTTTCTTTTCTGTTTTTTAATAAACATACACATTTCCTGTATTTTTTGGTTGTATTTTAATGAAGAGACAGAGAAATAATGATATATGGTCATTATAGCATTGCTAAAACAACAAATCTAATGGTGGCCTAAGATGTGTCAGAGAGGACTGTGTGTCTTCGGCCCCCATTATCTGTTAATAGCAGGAAAATCTGTCAAGTTCAGTTAAAAATGGGACATTTCCACATCATCTTTTTCAGCTCACACACTCAAAGTCCCTCATCACTTTGCTTATAGTCGGCAGATATACAGTACTGTGCAAAAGTCTTAGACAGAAGACAGCTAGGCTAAACATAAGCACACATAAACATATAGCCTAGCTATATCATATACAGCCTATGTCTGTATACCAGTCAAGCTGTCACTGTAAGCTATGCATACAATAGTGAAAATAGCATGGATAATGTATTAAGTTACTTTCAGTGTATACAGTGGTACAGTACAGTATATACATGTATATGAATACACATTTTTGTCTGGTATGTGCAGCCATTTATTATGTTTTTATGTTTCACCTTAAGAGGGCCTCATACCTTTAAACCACTACTTGCTGTCTCGTGTAAAATGAAGTAATGACTAAATAACATTTTAAGACTTGGAAAACATACGTGTAATTATCTTTTAAAGCTCATATTATATTATACAGCTATATTTGTCTTAAAGTTTAAAATCAATGTTCATCTATTTGGAGTAATGTAGTAATCTAGATCAAGTCACAATTTGCCACATTATGACAAACTATTTATCCTTAAGCTGGCCTTACACAGCCACCTATTGGATGAGTTTGCTGTCTGGCTTTTCTTTTATTAATTTCTATCCTGGCTACTTGAAGTTCTTTCATTTCACTCAACAGAACTCACATCTCACAGAGCTGATATAATCTCTACTTCAAACACAGACATTCAACTTTAAGTATAACTTGTCCCCTGAACACACTGAAAAGTAGAAGATGTGATTTGATAGTCATTTTCTTTTTGGTAGGATGATTTAAATTCACTATACAAAAACCTTGTTGTGCTGTTATTGTGGGGAGTTATTCACCTGACTCCAGTAATAGTAACTGGTATGCTTAGAGTCAGGAAACTAAGTCTATTGTTTTGGAGGGTTATGCTCACAGATACATACTGACTTTCTATATGAATCTAAATAAAGAGCATTGAAGGTACAAACTTCAGCTATCAAACACCCTGAGATACTGTTTCTAATGCAACATCTTGAGCATACTTTAAATACACAGGGTTTTAAATGAGCACTTAGACTTGTTAGAAACATAATCATCAATAGAATGGCCTCTTCAATGTTAAACAAACAAAAACAAAACAAACTTGTGGAGTTGGCTTCTCTTCTAGACTCTTTAAATGTGTTGCTTGTCCTTGTTCTTTAGGACTTATAACTAACAGAAGTAGAATGCTACTGCATTAATTGCCTTTTCACACACTGTGTTGCCACAAACACATTTAATGATGATCATACGTGACACATCTGAATCATTTATTTGTTTCTGTTTCAGTACTGATCTTATCACAGTGGGCTTAGACTGAGGCAGGAATCTATCTTTGGTCAACAGGGGTCATCACTGTGGTGTTTGCTTCAGTCAATGACATCCAAGAAGCATCACTACAAACACATGCTTCTCAACTGGTGAAGATAATGGATTTAAGAGTATTAGTGGCATTCAGTAATTTTCAACTGTTGTACAAGTCATAAAGGGAAGGGTAGGGTAGGTTTACTGATCCCCTTAGGGGAAATTCGAAATTGTATTCAACTGTATTCAGTATTCTTTAAAAGTGATCAAAAATAAAATACAATTCTATATACAATAAAACAATCACCAAATACTATATACAATGAACAATAAATATACAATACATTAGTGGGAGTGGGGGGTACTTCGTGCTGTGGTGTTGTACACTCTGATATTTTCTTATTCTCACCTCTAATATCTGTGTGACTGTCACATTACTGCCTCTCATATCAGTAGAAAGACACTTTTCAACTCCCAATTTCATGTCAAAGTATTCACTTATTATTTCTGTCACAGTGCTGCTGTGATGACATGTTGGCATCTGTATTAATATTTACTTTTGTGTTATTGTTTTGGGTCCTGTAATATGACTACTGACACAGCTAAATTTGGACTTGGAACTCGGTGCTGTCCAATTCTTGTCTATTATACTACTGATCAAATGTCATGAACATGAACCCACTCACAGACAGGTTACATTCATTCTGAAAGTAATATGAGAGATTTAGGATAAAAAAATGAACATTAAAAAAACACTGTTTAAGTCAAGTAGAACTTTGAAGTGAAGGTGTGAGACTGTAGGTGCAGGTGGTAGATGCTGTCAGACAGGATGGTTTCTGTTTGTTATACAAATCAGAATTTTCTGTTGAGGACCTGTGATGCTGCTACAGACCTGAATCACCTTTGTTAATGCATGTTTCAGTTTTAGAGTGAAGATCACCAAAAGACACAGAAAAAGAAAACAAAAATCTCAGTAAATTGCAGTTACAATTAAAGATCATCTTAATATCAATTATCAAGTACTTGTCCACAATTTCTACATTCTGACCATTCATTTTAATGTTGACAGGACTGGGCTGATGACATCTAAAATCAATACACATATATTTGGTCACATTTCATTCCAAAGAGTCTTTCTGACACTATCTTTAAAATAATCTGTGACAGGACCATGGAACATTTCCTCCTCCTTCAGCAGGAAGCAGTGTGTGTATGTCTGATATGAATGGACTTTAAGAAACATTTCACTGTGATTGGCTCATTTTTCTACAAACTGAATCTCATACCATAACATATCATTTGAAAGATGCTACAATCACGTGAAAGTACATTATGTGACCTAGAACCTAAACATGGACCTCTAGAACCCAGAAGCCAGAGACACCTAGAACCCTGTAAAAGACTGTTATAGGATCTAGTGAAGGATCTCCATATTGACACCTGTGACCCCTTCAAGGACCCTGGAAGTTGTTGAGGCTCACAGCTTTCACAAAACACTTAGTAGAACACTGTCTTTAATGAAATTGTTTTCACATTTGCATGCAGAACTTTCCTCAGACCCTGACCCTGTCTTGTTGTCTCAACAGCCAAGCAGACAGACAGTTCAGCTCTGGTGTTTCTACAAGACGCTCCGAAATCTCTGTTAATCTTCTCCAATCCTCCCTGCAGCCGTCAACAGCCCCCGGGCAGAGCTGGACTCTCTCCAGTCTCCTCACATATTAGCCTGGCTCTTAGTCTGGAGCCACCAGATTAACGCCCAAATCAATTAGAGCCAGCAGTAGATGAGTCAATTACCCCCTCCAGCCTCCCACCCCCACCCCCTACACACACACACACACACACTGGCCGAGTCCAACCACCCCCCCCCCACTCGGCTAGAAGCCTCAAGGACTTTGGAGGATTATCATGTAGAGTTCAGTAGTGTGGTGTTTATGCTCGTCATATTGTAGGGGAAAGGAAATGGGAGGGGTGTTTAGCTCTCCTCATGAGGGTGGTGTTTGTGTAGAGGTTAAACAGGCAGGGCCTGTGACTATCTGGGTGGTGAATGAGGACCCTCTTCTTCCAGCAGCTACTATCAAAATGTCCATGAGCAAGGCACTGAACCACTAACTGGCCCAGAAGTCAAATGCTCCTTTTTATATGATATGATATTATTTATTTATGGATTACATATGCTGAAACAGAACTCCAAGAGACAACTTGTTGATGTGAAAACAGTTATTTTCAACATTTCAAAAAAAAAACCCAAAACATACATTCAGAACAAAGAACAGACAACAATAATGTTTCCACTTGTTTTACTGTTTTAGTTCAGTTTTGATAGATAATGAAGATAATGGTTGTATTATTTAGACTGATTAAGTGAAGGTTCAATCTTGACTTTTAGCAGTTTTACAAACTGTGCCACTATCTGGCTTGAGAAATGAACATTTGCCAATGAAGGCTTTTAGATGCACTTGAAGGCTCGTGAGAAAAAGCTAGTTATGAGACTTTGTGTTAAGCTAAGGCTACATGTTATATACAGGTTGACATCTTTACATACCTACTGTGCACTATGGAAAATAACTGTTTAATTAAATGCACATTTCTTGTGAGACAGACCAGAAAACTAGTCACTATTAGAAAAACTTAAGTTGCACTACTACATGTTATACATGTTATGAAGTATGACAGTCTAAAGGCAAATATTACTATTCCATTTGGAAAGTGCACAATACTTAAAAACTTGAGATTTTATAGATTTATTATTTTTTGTCTTATCTTTTTGTGCATGTGTGCTGTGTGTGCATGTTTGTGTGTGTGGTTTGTGTGTGTGTGTTTGTGTGTGTGTGTGTGTGTGTGTGTGTATGTGTGTCTGTGTGCATGTGTGTGCATGTTTGTGTGTGTGGTTTGTGTGTGTGTGTGTGTGTATGTGTGTGTGTGTGTGTGTGTGTGTGTGTGTGTGTGTGTGTGTGTGTGTGTGTGTGTGTGTGTGTGTGTGTGTGTGCGTGTTTGTATGTGTGGTTTGTGCCATCTACATGTACATCCACTGTTGATCTTTTCCTCCAATGACATAATCTGGGATAAACTAAATGTGTGCATACTTCATGATGCGTGATGTGCAACAGGTTTAATGCAGTCAGTAAGAAACACTAATGGTGAGAATGCTGTCTCATTATCTTTAATTTGTCTGTCATTCTGCAGCGCGATTGCCCTCCTGACGTCTGTCTGTCCGCGTCCTGTCTGCATGTGGCGGGATTCCCAGGCCTCCCCCGTGGTAGCACAGCAGCTCATGCTCTAACACCCTGTGACCTGCTTTCATCAGATTTGAGATGTGTGTGTGTGTGTGTGTGTGTGTGTGTGTGTGTGTGTGTGTGTGTGTGTGTGTGTGTGTGTGTGTGTGTGTGTGTGTGTGTGTGTGTGTGTGTGTGTGTGTTTGAGTGTGTGGGACAGGGAAACAGGGAGACAGAGTGGTGGCTTATAAGTGTGCATGTATAGTCAGTTAACAGGTAGTGAAAATGATGATAGTGGCTGATTCAGACAGATTGTTTCCTGGTTATTCTGCATTTCCAGCTTTTCCAGTCAAAGTCCATCAGTTATCATTTCAAGTGGAGGCAGCCCTCTGTTATCTCAGTCATTAGGCTGCTGAGGACACAGCAACATACAGGGGACAGACAGACAAAGCAGGAAGTAGCCTGACACTTCTATGGTACAGCAGATTCTAAGGCTGTGGAAGTCTGGGTAGTGAATGGATGAACAATGACACTGGAGACTGGGCTTCATGTCCAGTCTTCCAACAACAGTCAATATCAGTTTCCTTTTACTATGAAGTTGATGTTTCCTTAACCGTAACCATCTTAATATGATCATTTCGGAAAAATACTTCTCTAACTCATTCTCTAAGTAGACAATCGCTTAAACCTGGTTTAACCTATGATCATGTTTAATGATAATGTTTTTAAAATGACTTTCTTTCTTTCTTTCTTTCTTTCTATGATATGCTTATAACAGTTGTGGTATGGTTAAAGGTATATTGTGCAGGATTTACCTAGAAAACCGTGTATGGACTCGTGCAACATTAATCCTTCTCAATCATTACTTATAACCCACTAGAACTGTGTATTTATGCAGAGACCTGCAGATAAATACACTGGTACTACTAGAGAAAACCTCGGCCTGAATTTGATTATTTTTCTGTATTCAGGATGCCTGCAACAATCTTTGGGCTGTGTGTGTGTAGCCCCCAGCCAATAACAGTGCACAGGTGTCAGGTTACCAGGTTACATGGTTGTCTCTGTCTCTGTCTCTGTCTCTGTCTCTGTCTCTGTCTCTGTCTCTGTCTCTGTCTCTTTCTCTGTCTCTGTCTCTGTCTCTGTCTCTGTCTCTGTCTCTGTGTCTCTGTCTCTGTCTCTGTCTCTGTGTCTCTGTCTCTGTCTCTGTCTCTGTCTCTCTGTCTCTGTCTCTGTCTCTGTGTCTCTGTCTCTGTCTCTGTCTCTGTCTCTGTCTCTGTCTCTGTCTCTGTCTCTGTGTCTCTGTCTCTGTCTCTGTCTCTGTCTCTGTCTCTGTCTCTGTGTCTGTCTCTGTCTCTGTCTCTGTCTCTGTCTCTGTCTCTGTCTCTGTCTCTCTCCTCTGCTCAGCGGGGCACAGGACACACAGAGCAGAGAGGCCATAGTGGACAGGATGAAGCTCTGCATTCACACAAAATCTGACAGTGTGGCACCTTCCTGAGAGATGAGGATGGGTTTATTTGTGCATTAGAATGTAGGCACCATGAAACAATCAGAAATGAACCTGACTTAACAATACATGCTGACATTATTTTCTGACTACTAATAGGAACCTGAACAAATACCCCCTACATTCAGATCTGATATCACAATTCTAGAAATACTGAGTTCAAATTCTCCCACAACCCAACTCAATAACTACCCATTAACCAAATGCTGCAAGGAATTTAAAAATTCCAAAGATTAAACTATGAATGGACAAACTGTTCCTCCACACATGCTCTACTCTATCCAATTCTGAGGGAGAATACGCCACCCTTTTATTTTCATTTCATTTCTGTTGTGTTTTCCTAGAATATATAAGCATATATGAGCACATATATGTTTACATGTGAAATGTGTCAATAATACTGAAACTGACACGTAAAATATAATATTTACACGAAAGGGATAGAAGTCAGTTAAACACCTATAAACTTGGAATCAGGGTTCCTAACACCCAATCCTCTCCATATTTGCAACAAATGTGATTGATTTTTTTTTTTTTTTTTTTTTTTTTAATTCTCCAAAACTTCTAGGCAAATAATCCACTGGGCACTTACCTTCAAATGGCCAACAAACAAAAGTTACAGAGGAGGCTGAAAGATGCATCTAATTAAGTTGTTAAATTACTGTTGAGTAAATCCCTTTAATTTGTTTTAGTCATCCAGATGGATAATCCCCTGTAGCCACAGATTACAAGGATTACCACTGAATCACTGTGCGGGAGGATTAGCTCCAACTCTGATTCCACACGTTTGTCTCCTATAGTTCACTTTCTGGATTCCCTTTTCCAGTTCCTACAGGACAACATGCTCAAAGGTACTACAGCAGCACCACTGAAGAAACTAAAAGTCAACACTACATCTCATTTCAAAGCATTAGATCATTAGATATGTCTCACCTTACATTTGAAATGATACTCATATGTGGAGGATGTATATGCTTTTTAACTGATTCTAAACTAATGAGAGAAACTGTAGTGTAGATTAAAAACAAATAATCTTATTTTTTTCCTTTTTTACATTTTTTTAAATGTTTTGCCAAGGATCTGCAATACTATTGTTGAGGTCCATAATTTCTTGATAATTTCCCAAAAAGCTTCCTGACAATAAATATGCTCTGTTATAGTATTATAGTTGCTCAGTTGGTACATTTAAAATCAATTATTTTTGTTCTAAGAATTACTGGTGCATCAAACAAATATACAATAATAAATAATGAGTGGATATTAACTTGGGTTTAAACTTAACGTTTGTTTAAATGTAATACCACATAACATGTATTCCCTGGAAAATACAGAGAATAATGAGGAATTTCAGACCTGTAAATTAAAACATTAAAGAGTTGACTAATAATCTTTCCATCTGAATTATCAAAAAATAATGAAAAGTCAGGAATGAAAGAACCCCATAAAGATGAGAGTAATAAATAAAGTCATATTGTTTTTATACATTTTTTAGCAAAACGTTTTAGTAGCCATTATATACAAATATTTTTTATAATTTATAAAATGTATACATAACTAAATAGGAACTATCAACAATGGCTAATGATTGTTAGTAGAACTAAATGGGAACTATCAACAAGTGATGTATAACCTTTTTATTTTTGCTTTGAATGGGGGTGAACAGTAGACTGCCTCACAATAAAGATGCCTTAGCCTATACTTTTATAATTTTAGATATTAGTATCGCTTTAATTTCAGAGTTTAAGTTAACTGACAAGTAGGAAATATGATCAATTTTATTTATTCATGGTGGCAGGACGTTAAGTCACTTCTCCTTTATATTGATGTTATTCATTTATACAGGCTGTTTTGTGGTTCATGCAACAGCGTGTTCAGTGTGTCCTTAGTGTGTGTGTGTGTGTGTGTGTGTGTGTGTGTGTGTTTGTGTGTGTGTGTGTGTGTGTGTGTGTGTGTGTGTGTGTGTGTGTGTACCCCCCACCTGCCCCAACCCTAGCGTGCACCGTGACCGGTGTGGCTGATCTCCAGCCTGCTGCACGCTGCAGACCGAGGGGCTGCATGGGAACCGAAACACTTGCTCTGCTCCCGTAGGTCGGCCTGTTCAGAATGGCAGCACGTTCATCAATGAGACGACGTGGAGCGCGCGGTCACGGCGCGTTAAAAACCTGCACGGTTCAAATTATTATCTGCTTTTTAGGAAAGAGAAGGGGGGGGGCACACTTAACTAACATGTCTGTTTTACACACACACACACACACACGCACACACACACACACACACACACACATAAAGACAAAAACAAAACTGACCACAGCAAATGCTACGTTTTAACACCTTAATAACTCCTACATCTCATTCATGGGATTTCATTATAGCCGCCTTGTGAGCTTGAATCACAAATGAGCAAAGTTCCAAACACAATTCTGCTGTAACATAAAAATGAGAAAAGACTTTGTTCAGGTTGTGTTTCATTCATCGAGACACAAGAAGATATTTGCAACTGTTGCATAACAATATGTCATCACATATACATTCAAGAAGATCTGACCGAAAAAGATTCAAAACTCATGCCTGTGGAAACTAGCAACTTCAATTTCAAATCGCCAGTTATCATTTTCATAAATAATAACTGTGCATTTATGAAGTGTAAAATAATATTTTCCCAAACCCTTGTAATGTTATTGTGGATTGCACGGCAGCAGAGCGCAGATGAAATGACTGAAGTCTGCTGATGAACTGATGAGCAAATGAAATCATTCTACAGAAATCGTGTCTGAATGTCAATGACGCCTGTTTGACATGGAATGAATTTGTAGTTCATTTCACAACAACAAAATAAACAAACCAGTCTGTGGACCATTTAAGTGAAACCATGAAAAGCATTACATGAAAATATTAATTAATATGTATATTCCAAACAGGGGGACAATGTCATGTTCATTGTCTAAGACGAAAATGTGTTTCTCTTAGAAAACGGCTAATTATTGCACACAATATGATGTAAGTATGAACCAGCAGGAAATTATAGAACCTAAAGTCCTATTGACATTTTTATACACGATTTAGGAAGACATTTTCTGGAAGTAGACAAATATAAATTACCATGGGAAGTCCACTCAGAGATTTTATATATTCAAGTGTTTATGTTTCTGCAATCTCACAGAAATTATTAACGTTTTTGCACATCAGCGGAAAAATGTTACATTCGTTTTCATTTTTGTGATCTGATCAGAGCTATGTGTAAATAATTCACAGAACACTTTATTGTGACCACATGCCGATGGGAGATGGATTTTCTGTTGAGGGTTTAAAGAGCAGTCCTGCAGCAATCTGTCAGTGCGTGTTGTTGTGTAGAGCACCTGGTTGGTACCGGGATGTGAGTGTATTGTGCATGTGGACTCAAGCTACAGCTTCATTATGTAGACAGCAGCACAAGCCTCATTTATAACACGACATGTTGCATTGACTGGCGAAGGGAGCGCAAGTGGCCTTCTTCCCACGGCCACGGCCCGTGTTGCAGCTTTCTGTCTCACCACCAATATCCACACGTGGTGCGCGCGCACACACAGCCTGCATCAAAGGTCCATTTTCTGTGCAGAACAAAGTGAGCCCTTCCACTGAATGGACTGAATAGATGGGTACTTACAGACCCCAGATCCGTGGGTAGTCTCCTTTCGGTATACCGGCGAGCGTTAATTTGTCGCGTGAGGTGTCAGAGAGGCGCGCGCCCCGGGGCCACCACTGTGCTTTTATTTGTCAACCAGTTCTCCCAATCAAAACCGCACTGGCTGGCACAAGTGGCGCATCGACCACTCTACTGGTGCATGTATTTATGGCAGCGCTGCCCACTTAAGGCTAAATAAATGAGCGAGTTGAGTGCTCTTACACACATGAGCAGGCTGAAGAGGACCAGCCACTCACAGCTACATGTTCACAGGTTTATCCACCTTCAGTTTCCATTTTACCATAAGATACACAACCAATGATCGACAGCCTTTATTATTCTTTTGAAAGGAAAAGGACGTAATGAATTATTAATTACATGTGATAGATAGTTTTTTTAAAGTGTCATTAATTAAAATTTTGTAAAATGTTTGTAATGTCTTATTGCAATTATTTTATGTCGTTCCACTCAGTTTATATTTTGCTTTTAAACACGATCTTATTTCCTTTTGTTTGTTTTTTTGTGTAAGAGTCGTGACAACATAATAAATTACATTTGACTTTAATATTAGAAATACATAGAATTAGATGTTGATTGACTTCAGGGTTTACATTCACACGTTGATTATGCTGACAGCATCTGTTTCTTTAATCAGAATTTAATTTATTCTCTTATTCTGACCACTGTGTCACTTTGAACACCTTCAGCCGAAGTTCATTTGAAGGTTGTAGGGCAATATAACATACATAACAGATGATGCATTATATTATACCATTAGATTAGCCTTAGCCTCTTTGAATCGCATATAATGTTTGAATAGCAGTACAAAACACACGTATGAAGCTTCTTGCTGCATAGTGTCCTGCAATTATGAGGAGAAACGGGGGAGTTTACAAGTATAATAAGGTATATAATTAGTCTATTGTATGTTTTAATAATAAACTAGAGTCTACAACACGCCTTAACCCATGCAAGTATTTAATTGTAGAAAACTGTGAGGTCACGTTGACTGATCTAAAATCCACGATCATTCGCAACAACATTTTTGGGAAAAGCCAGTTTTCTGCAAGCAGGCCCATATGTGATTATGCTGTCATTGTGTCAATATTTAGTGAAATGTGTCTCATTCAAATAACGGTGTAATGAATATGATCTAATCTGATCATTTCAAAGAAATGACACAATGTTAAATAATGAAATATAAATGAGGGCTTTGCAGTGCACTGTGGTACAGGGGGACAGCGGTGTCAGGACATAGTTGAGATGTTCAGGCCGGCCTGGAGGACGAGGCGGGGCGTTCTGGGGGATTATCTCGAGGAGCGCTTCGCGGACCGAGCTGTGATTGGTTGGCGCTCCTGGCAAACGGCACGCGACTATGGATGTCGCTATAAAGAAACCTCGCGTGCCGGATCTTCTACTAAAACTAACTGTTGACCGTGAGCAGTGACCACAGAGCAACGACTCAATAAAAGAAGGAACAACGTGTCATTGTTACTGCAACAACAGGAGACACAAGCAGCCACACGAAGATGGACAGTGTGCTGGACCCTTTCTCTGGACTGGACTCTTTCTCCTCCCCTCCTTACTTCGACGATGACGAGTTTTTCACTGACCACTCTTCTAGAGACGGACACTTGGACACGGATGACTTTTTGGATGATGATGTCGATTTCCTCACCAGTCATTTCCAAGACTATTACAGCAAAGACGGCAGCAGCAGAGCTGTGCCTCACGATGGTGACTACGACATCGGCAACCTGTCCTTCTCCTCCTCGTCCTCCACTTTCTCGTACAGCTGCGCAGACAGCACCCCGGACATGTCCCCTCAGATGGGTAGCCTTCACGGCGGGCCGTTGCTGAAACGGAGGAGGAGGATGAGGTCTGAGATGGAGATGCAGCAGCTGAGGCAGGCTGCCAACGTCAGGGAGAGGAGAAGGATGCAGTCCATCAATGATGCGTTCGAGGGTCTGCGCACCCACATCCCCACCCTGCCCTACGAGAAGAGACTGTCTAAGGTGGACACTCTGCGGCTGGCCATCGGCTACATCAACTTCCTCGCCGAGCTCGTGCAGTCGGACCTGCCTATCAGGAACTCCAGTAACGAGACGCACGCGCAGCCCAAGAAAGTCATTATCTGCCACAGAGGAACAAGTAGGTTCATTTAAAGATCATTCCTCTAAATACAGCGTTTTAAGGCATGATGAAAATGATGCATACTAATTTACAGTTATTAGCTTAGCGTTATAAGCCTTGTTTTCTAGTCTGGTGAAAAAGGAACTTGATATTAATGTTGTTCTTGTCCGTCTTCTCCTCATAGGGTCTCCTTCCCCCAGCGACCCAGACTACGGCCTGCCTCCTCTGGCCGGTCACTCTTTGTCCTGGTCGGATGAAAAGCAGCTCCGGGAGCAGAACATCATCCGCACGGCCAAGGTCTGGACACCGGAGGACCCCCGTAAACTGCACAACAAAGCGGGCCTCACAGACATAGAGAACGAGCCTCCGTTCGGCCTGGTGGCCTAAACAGAACTACCTGAGTCCTCCTCACCGTTTCTGTAAAACGCACATTCTAAATGTGAAGAACTACATTAAGTGAATGTTTGTTAATGTGCTGTTGAAGGCGCATTGTAAAAATGTGAGCACCATGTGAGCTGACTGTACAGTTTCTGATATTGTATTAGTTGTTGTAAATATTTTTTTTATCATGTTGATAATTTTATTTTTGTAATTCAGGCAACTGGCAATCATGTATTTAATTTTGTTGACAAGTGATAATATATGTTTTAATTTAATTGCAATGAATGAGAGGAAAATATATTTTTTTACTGCTGATTTATATTTCTATTCAACCTACAAATAAAAGCACATAATGATAAAGAAAAATGTGTTTCTTCCTTTTTTAAATGTTATTGTTAATGTTGTTTTCTGATGAAATATGAAATAAGATGTTCAACATCAACATGTTAGTCCAGTACAGTGTTAGTGTGTTATTCTAACAGCAGAGATTAAGCTTGAAGGTTCATCATTCATCTTGGAAATAGTTGGAGAAAAAATCTTAGCACATATCCCACTCGGTGCAAACTTTCCAACAAGTGAAAAATGTCAATAGTCCTGAGCAAGGTCCATTCACTGATGAAGGCCACAATATGTGACTGAAAGTTAAAGTTAAAGTGCACCTTGAACCTTTAGTCAAACTAACTAATGATTTTTGTTTTTGCTTTGACTTAGAAACACATATTTGAAAGCCAAGTCTTCTACTGAAACTACAACACAATATGAAACATTCTGTTTGTCTCTGATTACAAAGACGTGCTCAACGCTTGTTAGGATTCAGTTTATCACTGGCCCTTTTTTGTCACTAGTCCTTTAGTCTCATCATTAGAACGTCAGGCCTAAACATGTTGTATTTTGTTTGAGTGAAAATGTGTCCTTAAAATAATGAATGTCTATAAGATTCTTTGTTCCTGGTGGTAGATTTATGAGGCATAATGTTATATTAACATATTACAGTGAACACTTGAATGACCTGTTCTGAATGAATATAAACACATGGGCCTAATGAGCTCTGTTCAATGGAAACACTGTTAACCAAAAGTCTCAATGACTAAGAGTAAGACGGTAAATAACTCAAACTAATACAGCACAATATTGTGTGACATGAATATGCAAATGAGATGCTAATGACATGACACTGTATACCCACAACAGCTGAAGGTGTTTGAAGCGCACGCGGGCGTGCAGCAGTATGGTGGGAGGCTGTTGAATGCGGCTCTGTGCTGCCAGGTGCTCCACGGACAGATTTTCCCGTGGTAGCGGCATCCCACCAACATGTGTCCCCACGGCCTCCTCTGCGGCCGCCCCCACACTACTGCAACACACAGCCGCATAGCTTATGTGAACCATGTGGGTCCAAAAGCAGCGAACACACTGCTGCAAGGCTGCATTTAAAGCTCTGCTGCAGGGTGTTAGGATGCTGACAGTTTGGATTTTAAAAAGCTCCAGCATAACAGGTGGGTTAGCGTTTTTATATATCATAAGTGCTATCAGGATTAATAACATCATATCATCATTTATTTTTATTTTTTAAATTTGAGATATAATGAAGTATTTAGTTTTCTTCTTAAACAAAATGATTGTGCTTTTTTAACTTCAGTTATTTGCAGGACGCTCTCTTCAGCAGACTCTGCAGTCTTCTCTGAATCCGTCCGCTTCTCATTACGAGCGCGACAGGAGCATGTAATCCCATTACAGCCATTAGAAAGTCAAATGTTAGAGACTCAATGCTGGGCAACTTCATCTCTTTGGCAGGAGGGCCGGTTCCACTCTGATTGTGAGGCAGCAGGGCTGGGGTTAAAACAGTGGTAGCATTGTAGTTTCTTCACCTTAACGCTTTTGTGCCTGTTGATGGTTTTTAGTGTGCGCAGCTCAGAGCGTCTCTAACATCCTTTGGTGCGGTCGCAGCCAAGCGGAAGAGCCAGGCTGAAATACTCCAGGCTATCTTGTCACCCCGGCTGCGGGCTTGGCAAAGCTTTAAAGGACACGACCATTTTACTGCCTGACAGGTTTTATTTCCTTTATTTCTCAGCAGGCCTGGACATTAAAGGGTCATGCCAAGCTGTAATTTGGTTGAGAAAGGCTCGGCGCTGAGCTCAGAGGCCGCTCAGAGCTTTCATACCTACAGTTAGCTAGAGACAGACAGCTGTACAGGACAGCGCTGGGTAGTAAGACTAAATCTTAATCCTAAAATATCTTATTTCCGCGATTCAATTTCTAATGTAGAGAAAAAGAGGACAAAGGTCGATTTCCTTAATAAAATCGGGATTCTAAAAGAAATGTGCTAATTTGAAATTTCAGAAATATAACATCAAAGATTTATTTCCGCCACAAAAGTCAAATCTAAGGTTCTTAAAGTGTATACCGAATTCCTAAAATCACCATTCTACGAAACAATGGTTCCTTAGAGGTGACTTTCAGATATGTTACACAGTTCATCAAAATACACCTGCTCAGGATTTAATGCACTACTGTGTTGTGCATCATTGTAGGTTGAATACTTATTATATTGTAATAAGACAGTTTACAGATAATGCAAGTCATTTGAATTCATCCGAGTTCTGCAGTATTCCCATTCTATGCAACTTTCTATATTTCAGAAAACATTGATCTGATATGTATCTGTTGTTGGTCTGTGCGTTATAAGCTCCTGATGCACTGATAAATATCATACATATGAAAATACACTAACATAAATGTATATGTAACATTTATCAGTGCTTTTTAATAATGTTTATTAACCAAGGCATTAACGAACTTCATTCACCACTAATCCCCAGTGCTCTAACATATAGACCTTTCTATAGATAGAAAAGTACAATTGTTACCTTATATCATTTTATTCCTTAAAGATCTGAAAGGCTACTTAAATATATCATAAATTAAATGAATGAACCCTTAACATACATTTCACCTTCATGTAATATGAAAGGTTGAAGAGGTTCCAAGGACTATGATGTTATACTGTAATATTCAATAATAATTATATAAATAATAAACACGCCTCTTTTCAAACCAGCAACCATTCTACATAGGAAAAGACTTGTCTAGTCAATAATCTCCCCTAATCCCCAAATGTCCCTCCGGCTCACTGTTGATGAACTCTGGGTTCCAGTGAACACATCTTGAAGTCATTTAGCTTCTTTGACGCAGACAATTGTTACTTTTTAATTTTTCATGGCAGAGCTCTGAGGTGATGCAGTCATATTGTTGAAGGTAATTTGATGTTTTAATAGCAGGAAGATGCAGTGACTGACACTTTTACGCACCGCCGGCTGTGAATAAAATGTTGCGGTTTGCATCCATGGCTGAAAAATGAATAAATATGTAATAAAGGCAAATGGCCATTAGGTCTAATACTACTGCGGTGAATATCAGCGCATCAGTCAATGTGTGAAACTTAAGCGAAATAAATCCTCTATCAGAGGAAAGTTCGAGGCTTTCGCCTCTAATGCTGTTTAATCCTCTTTAAGCCGGTATGTTAGCGCACTGGGAGAGACGCCTAACAAGATTCACAAATCGGCTTGATTTGCAGATTATCTCGCTGCGGAAATACATCATCCGGAATCATTATTAATACCTCTGACTCCTAGGTTTTACTCCTCTCCCGAATGGCATCAAAGTGCCAGCTGTGAGGCCGTTCAGCACAGACTCTCAGCTCAGTCAGGGGATCTGCTGTGTTCTCTGGGTGCGTTAAACAGCTAGTAACCAACAGGTGTATGCTGGGCTCGCACTGACAGAGGAGGAGGAGGCAGGAGGAGATGTGTAGCAGAGAGGGGAGGTAGAGGACTTTCACACGCGACCTTCCAAATCTAAATTACATCTTTATGAGGGCTCCCTTGTCCCGCTGGAACAGATCGGTTTCTGCCGTGCTCTCCGGGATGCACCTGGTAGTTCAAACTTTGTCTCTTTTCATGTCTTTGCGCCTGAGTCCCTGGACAGCAGCTGCCTAAAAGCAAGCAAAGAGAGAGGCCCTTGCAATGTCTTCGAGACGGGTTGGCACCGTTTTCCACGTCTTTAATGTTCCATCAGTCTTTGTCCTGGACACAATATGGCAACTGTAAAGCATGACGTTTTGCAATAATAAAACACATTTTCAATGATGTGACACCAGGCTGAAAGCGCAGCGCAGGCCAGCCAGACTAAACATGGCCCAGCGTTTGTTTTGTGCGCCATCAGCCAATTAACAGGGAGGTCTTTTCGTCTCTTCTTGATAAACCAATTAAATTTATGTGTGCTATTTTTTCAAGAAAAGAAAGGAGGAGGATTTGGTGTGTTCTCCTCCACGGAACGGCGTTTTTCTTGCCATCACCTGGCGCTTTCTCGACAAGAGAGCAAACTGTCCCGGGTGCCCCCGGAACCATACGGCTCTCCCCATCTTGTAGCATTGTCTCCCGCGTTGATCACTCATTACTGGGATTTAACAAATCCTCTTTTAGCTGTGTTTTGTGTCATATTTTGATCCGCAAGATTAAGCAGATGCTGCGATTGTAAAATCCAAACTATAGGGCTACTCAAGGCTGAAAGACAGACAGGCACTCTGCGAGCTAGGGAGAGAGAAAAAAGCTTTGGGCACATCTTCAGAGGAATAAAACATTTAGGAGCCATAAACAGACTTCAACCTGCTCTATTTCAGCCTTTGTGTTGTTTGTGAATAATTAATGTTAATAGGGACAGGTTTGTATACTTTGAATGCGGGACCACAGGTGCGGAGTGACAGGATGAATAACCGGCCCTGATTTTTGCCAAAGCTCGAGGGCTCTTGTCCAGGGTCTCCAAGCTGATGGAAAATATTGTCATCTCTTTGATTCGCAGCATTACTTTCACAAAGAACAAAGCCGGGTGATGAAAAGCTTATGCTGGAGTGAAACGGGCGATGACGGTGGCCGCTTCAGACCCCTGAAAGAAAGAGAAAGGGGGCGAGTCAATGGCAATGCGCGCTTCTGGTTTTGTGCGCAAGTGCTTCATCTAACTCAAATAAAGGAGCCTTTCCAACTTTTAAAGGACCACTTTTTGCCTTAAATAATGGCTGGACGGCTGTAGCCATTAAGCATATGGTGCTAAGGCGCTGGTCTTTTGTCCCCGTGAAGCCCTTGAGATACTAACTTGTGTTCTTTCCGGGATATTTAACTTCTCAATGGCTCCAACTTTATGCGCCGGCAACAAGTGGCTCCAGGGCGCACGAGCGGCTTTCCCAATTGAGAGAATCAGGGTGACAAGACAGAAGAACTCGTGGATCAATCATTTTTTTGTGGAAGGCACTGTCGTACAATTTAGGAAAATGATTTTAAATGTTTGAACACTGAGAGAAATGCATTACCGTGGATTTGTTCTAATGGACAGTTCTGTTGCGCATGAATATCCATGGCAACGCATGGACAGACTGGTACTGGAGTGAGTGCGCATGGAGTCCTTTTAAATTCTCTTTAAAGATTAGAATATAATAAACTCAGTTGCCTGAGAAATGCCACTTTTGCACTCCCTTCATGCTTTGATATGTTTTGTCCAAATAAATGTGTACTTGGAAAGTGTGAAATGAGATTCAATAGAATCACAGTGACTAAGGGCGATATTCGAGAAAGGAGTTTGTTAAATAGCATTTTCTAACCAAGAACATTTTGTAAAAATAACCTTCTCTCTAATCATTTTGATTTCTGATCAAGTGACTTCATGCGTAAAAAGCTGAGTGCTTGTTTCCTCTTTCGCCTCATTGCGTAATGGTGCGTCTGGTGCGCGCTGGACAGTGCACGTACACTTGGCTGCATCTTTCTCACCTTTGGAAGCACCAGAGACATGTTACGTGCTGTTCCAACCAATTGGATCTGTTCTGCGCCCCCTTCAGCTGATTACAGCCAAAATATTTTTTATATGTATTACATTCATTTGTAAGTAGACGTGTTCCTACGTTTGTCTTTGGTCATATTCGACAGGGACTGGTTTATGCGTTTTGGGAAGTCGTGTACTCTCTAAACAAAAGTTGGAGCATAAATCCTCATTGTTACATTCTGGCCTTAGAAATAATGCAGTGGGATATAAACGTATGTGTGTGGTGTCAGTGTGATGGAGCCAGCTGGCCGCCTCTGGCCTCTGAAAACCCCCCTGGTGGACGGAACACGGCGGGCTGACCTCCACGCCGGAGGACTAGAGATGCGCCTTTGACTGAATTAGCCGTAAAGACGTCTTGCTATGATCTTTGTTGCGACTGAAAGCAGGGTGGATATGAGAGGCATTGTGCACAGCTTTTGCGTGCCCCATCATGAAATATTACAGTCTATTCACGAGAAGCTCCTTTGAAAAGATATGGAAATGAAGCAGACTGGGCTGATTTCAGATCGGATTTAAAGGCACAAGACAAAAAGCATATAATAAATAAATATTATAAATAAGAAGGATGACCACTTTTTTCACTCAAACTGTACTTTTTTCAGGGAAACAGAGGTGATCTCAGGCTTGCAGTGATTAATGCTAAATGTTTTGTAAGAAACTTCTACCTAAAGGCTCAACCCGCACGCGTTGACAAATGATCGATTTTCTTTTTTAACTCTTTAAAAAATTCCTGAATAACTCAACAAAAAAAGTGATAAATTACTAATATGCTAATTTCTGTCACGGCCGTTTGTACGTGTGCGTCTCCATCCATCTCCTACATTCTGCGTTGCTGATCCCCGTCGTGCGCTAGAGGACACTCAACCCGTTTAGACCGGGGCTCTTTTGTTCTCCCCTAACACTGACTTCAGCCTCCAGGGAAGGGAACGTTTTTTTTAAATAGTTTTTATACCCTCCAATCTCCTCCCCCATCCCGTCCTCTGACAGTTGCCAGGATTCAGAGGTGTAAAAGCATGCATCATTTTTCACCAGCTCTCCGTTTTGATATCGACAAAAGCGGCTGCTATGGAACAGCCTCTCCGCTTGTTCGCTGGCTTGAACTTCACTGACGTCCGACTGCTCTCTTTTCCTCGCCTGAACGCAGCGCAGCGGGGATGGATTTGCAAGACAAATGCAGCTGTGTGTGTGTGAGGGAGTCAAGTGGCACAAAAAGGCCGTTTCAGTCAGCCGATGGGATGGAGAAAGTCAGCATTATGCGGACGTCAAATCAATCAAAAACAAAAGCCCACATGCAGAAAATACTGAGTTTATGGTGGTGAAATGGCAGCTTATTTTTTACTGGCAAATTGGGGAGACTGCTAAACAAACTAAAAAAAGTGCGTAGCTCAAAAAGATCGAGACAACGATCCAAACATTTCAACGACTTATAAGAAATGCATGTTGTGGATGTTTTTCATTCAGAATGAACAGCTTCAGCTCGTTGTCTTGTAAAAGCCATAACTGAAGAAAAAACATGTTTAAAGTAGTGTGACGTTTGGAAACAATTACAATATTAAAATGATGTAAATTAATTTTAATAAACAAAAGTACGTTGAAATAAAACAATGATGGAAAAACTAATTGATATTCATTGATTTAATTCACTGAATCCTTTTTTAGTCAATGCCATCTCAGCTGAGTTGAGGTAACTTTTTTTTTGCCTGAAATGAGTGTTTAACATGTACACTATATTTCTGTCTTGTATTACCAGCACCTGTCTGCTCATTAAAAACTAATTGGGCATCAGTGTCTTAATCAATGACACTGGCACATGTGAACTGGAGGACTGGAGGATGGGCTAAACCTTCAGATTAATAGACCAGCCAAACTTCACCCAGTCTAACTTCATCCACTGGAAACTAAATGTATAACAAGAATGAAAGTGTGGAAACAGTGGGAACATTGTAGGATACAATGTAACATAGGAGCAGAGAACATGAGTCTGTTGTGCTGGTGCATGCTGGAAGGCTTCAACACACATACCTCAGGATGCTTTAAAGATAAACTCATGTAAACTATTAAAGGTAGATTAACTCCAGTAAGAGTGCCAATGCCAACTTCATTTAATCCAAAGAAGACAGCTCAAACTCTAACATACAAACCAAAAATATACTCCCCATATCTGCAGAGAGGTGATCACTGGTGTTTGCATAATGTTAGGATGGACATTCAGACACTTCCTTCTTCCTCTCCCTGCAGCTGAGTTCTCAGTCAGTGTGCTGGTAGCCAGAGCTTACAGTGGCTGGTGGCCAGACTGGGAAGACTTCCAGCCTCAGAAGGACTGTGATTAACCCAAGAGCGGTCAAACTCGGCAGGAAGCCCTCCACAACCAGCCACAGCTATTTATCCACTTTCCACTTTCCTTTTATCACTTTTACAGCGAGCCTTGGGGCCGACACTATATGTGTTGTTCTTACAGACCAATAGAGTATGGCTGTGAAAGGAGAGGCAGACGTGAAGTAGGAAACCCTCCTGAGCTGCTTCAACAGGCAGTAAAATATACCTAAAGTCAGTTTCCATGGAGACTCGCTGATGTCTGAGAGCAGCCTGAAGGCCACACAAAGCCTTTTGTAGAACTATAGTTTATTATTATCACTTTTTTTATTATTTACCCACTGCTTTACATATCCCTATATATAGTACACTGCTATCCAAATCAGTTAGAGACATGTCAAGTTACTTTTGACTTTTACTCATATTTTTTACATTAGTGTTTTTGACTGAGACAATTCAATCCAATTGTTTTATTGTATTTGTGTTGAGTTTAAGGACCACAGCACTGTTTTTGCTCTTTCACACAACACTGCTCAACTGCTTCCAAAGCATGCTGTAATTTAGATTTATCATTGTGTTAAGTGAGAGAACTTAACAGCAACGGGATGGATCTGCAGCCAGTCCAGCTGTGATTGACTTCACACTTAAAGACATATGATATTTTATCAGTTTTCATCAAGATGGATCTGTTCAATCCTCACATTTATACACTTCATGTTTCTGTTTTTCTGTTATTCCCTCCATTGATTGGATTATTTTTCAGTTGGTTCCTTATATTAAAAATGACTGAGCAGAAACTTTTATAAGAAAAGCTCTACTAAAATGATTATAAACCAACAGATGCCTGGAGGCAGAAAACAAAACAAACAAACAAATAAAACAGATTCAACAAATTGAAACAGACTTGCAATAAACACTCGTTTGGTGCTTTCAAGTTCAGCCTTGTAAACCTCTTTCATTCTGCTTGTTTAATTCTCTACAACAACTTCAGTGAGTATTCCAGTGATTTGATATTATACTGCCATATACATATTAAATAGAATTCAAGGTATTCGTTCTGATTAATTATTCACTTCACACTTGGTATAAATGTAAGCTCATGTTATAGTGTATCTTCCTTTGCTAACATGAGAACACAGCCTGGATTAACATCAGCGCCATCAGCTATCCTGCAGCTGTTCTAACAGTTTTGAGTGATGACAAAATAGCATTAAAGGCTTCAGTGTTACTATAGGCCTACATTACAAGTCAAGAGTCAAATCAATTCTGGTTTTATTGAGGCTCCATCATGTTGTAGTGAGAGTTGGAGCAGGTCACCAGTCTAATAAACGTCAAGTAAAAGTGTTGTTATTAAGTTACTAGTTGTGAGTAACATAGTGAGTAGAGGAGGAGGGCAGTCAGCTCAGCTAATAAAGCAGTCATATCCCAATCACTGGCCAGGCTAATTGACAGCCACATGAAGAGAGAGCAGCTAATTGATTATAGGCTTGTCCTATTGCAACATACTGGAGGACTGATGGAAATGGACCCTGTTAGTGAGTATGTACACTTGACTCTCTGTTCTTTTAGGAAACACTGGTGTTTATTTCTTTGAAGTTTAGAAGTCTTAAGTTCTTTAAGGAGCTATACAATAAACCAAGTTGTGTGTCTTGACTATTTGTTCCATAAATGTCCTCCCACACAGCAGGGGACTAAGACTTTTAAATACCATCACATGGAAGCTACATCCAGTTAAAGAAGTGAGGGAGTTCATCGTTTTGTTTCAGCTTCTCCTGTTTTAAACTGGGCGAAATGTGAAGAAAGGTCCACATCTCCCCCTCCTTCCGGCCCTCCATTGTGTGTCTGTGGGCTGCTCTGACAGAGACAATTCCTTTAAAGAGCTCTGTTGGCATTCCTCTGTGTTTTGTGTACCACAAAAGGTTGGTCTTCACTCTAGCTGTCAAACACTGCAACAGTGGCAAGGAAAGACAGTTTTAAACATTTAGTGCACTCACTTGTTGCAGCTGACTCATCACTGTCAGGGAATAAACAGATAGTGAAGGAAAAAGCTGAATATATGAGTCTTGAAACATACTGAATACAGATCCATTCAGGTCAGAATGGACTATTCCTACTGAGGAGGGTCAGGTCCTCCAACATCTGCAGGACCATGCTGTACATGTTCTACCACTCTGTTTGGCCACTGTCATTTTTGATGTGTCAGTGTGCTGGTGCAGCAGGGTGAAGGCAGCTGATGAAGAAGGCTGGTTGTGTCCTGGGAATGGAACTAGACTGTGGTGCATGTGTGTGAGAGGAGGATGCTGCAGGTCTCATTAGAAGGACATGCAACAGGAGACTCATTGCCTGAATACTACTGCAACAAGTCATTCATTTTCCACATTGAGAGTAATATGTGAAGAGGGAGCAGCACCACATCTTTTTTTCTGTTATCAGTGCTGTGGCCATCATTCTATCATTCTATCATTCTATCATTCTATCATTCTATCATTTTTATCTTTTTAATATTTATATGAATTGTCACTTTCAACCTGACACTGGCGACTATGTTGTTCTACTTTGCACTGTCACAGTCATGTTTATAGCTGCACTGTGTAAATACTTTGTTTAATTTTTTTAAATGTCCTTTTTATTTATTTGTATTTATTATTTATTGTACATAGTATTTAGATTTTACTGAGAAATGTCTTTGTCTGCAATGTCTTTATTTTGCATTGTGCAAGTTGATAGCAAAGAATTGAATTAATTAAATAATGTATTAATAATCAACTAACACTTAACGTTACATAAACTCTTAGACTGTGACAGGACAAGAACTTTTATATTAGGATGATAAATATAAATATATAGTAAATAATAGAATTAATAATATAAATATATATTTTGTCAGGATGCTGGGCATTTATACATTTATTTTATAGACAAAAGATCAGAATTACAACAAGAATATGACATTTTTCATGGGAATCTTCTGTGGACCATAGTGTTAAACAGGTGGATCAGCCAGTTCAACAACATGATCATGATTAGGCACAGAAATCCTCATGATGAATAGACCTTCATCTATTTTGTGTCATGTAGTGGGGAAGAAAGCACTCCAGGCAACTCATCATCACCACCACCACCACCACTACCACCACCACCACCACCATCATCATCATCATCATCATCATCATCATCATCATCATCATCATCATCATCATCATCATCATCATCATCATCATCATCATCATCATCATCATCAGATTCATCATCAGATTCATCTTTGTGCAGTTTGATGGAGAACTCAGCATCAGCTTGTATTGTAAGTGTGTGCTGTCAAGTTTATGCCTGACCAAGGCTACCACTGAGGCCAAAATGATTTAGTTTAAAATGCTCTTCCTTTCTGGTTAATTAACAATATTTCCCCCTTCTAGTTACGCTGAAAACATTTAATGCAATGAATTTCTGAAACTGCATTGTGCTGTACTCCTGACAAACGTACTGTTTCATTTTCCCTGTGAATGAATCATATGAACAAACTTCTTGAATAAAAGCTCCTGGTTATTTCAGAATGGTTCATAGCCATTTGTGCATTACCATGTTATAGATAACAACACTTTTTTGTATGTCTTGTTTGCAGATTTAAATGTAGTTTTCTTTGTTGATATAATATGTATATAGTGTGCAACTCTAAATGCTGCATATTGTGGTTTAACTTACACTGCAAAAATCCCTAATATTCATGTCCTCTAATTTTCTTACGCAAATCAAACTGTAGTCATTTGTAAAATCAAGGTTAACTTTTCATTCTAATTCTATTTCAGTAACGTACTTCATCTGTCTTATTTAAAGCTGCAGGCTTTTATTTCTTGAAATGGCTTTAAACAAGCTCTGGAAGATTTTTTCTCTTGTTTTATAACATAACTGATATTTATAACATGACTTCTTAAACTAATGACTTTTTAAAGTATTGTTTTCAGACACAAACCTCTGTTTATTCCTATTTAAATGTTAATTGTGATTGATTAATGAAGTTTTGAGAAGATATATATATATATATATAGTGTATATATTCTTAATAAAATGTCTAAAATGTTCCAACATTTATTTGTTTATTTTTTACCACAAAAAGCTTTCTTGAATATTTAACCTTCCATAATGCAGTGTAACGCTTGTCCCATATTTGTAAAGAAGTGAATCACCACATCCTCCACTTCAAAGTCCTCCATCACCACACTGTTACGTTCCACCATAAATCGCCAATTCATTGTGGTAAAAAAGAGCCATTGGTTTAATCCCATCCCAAGTCATTTTTTGTTACCTATCAAAGTAAATGTCGGGTCCAGCCCATGGGAGGGGCGACATGACATTTCCACCGCAGCTTCTAAACAGGTCAGCCAAGGGAACCATGGAGTCCAAAGCGGTGGGAGGGGGACACTTTCAACCAAAACCGTGTAACTGAATCTAAACCAGTGGTTAAACCCATTCAGCAGTGCAGAAATGGGGAGAGCCCTAACAATACAATACCATTCATAGGCTAACACAGCCCCAGAGGAATGACCAGGGAGGGTTTTTAATCAGGCAGAAAGGCTCTCAGCCAGCCAGCCAGTCAGTCAGTCAGTCAGTCAGTCAGACTACAGAGGCCCTTGCTTCACATAAAGCCCCACATCTTCACACCTACATCTATCTCTCTGTGTTTGTTTTGGACTGTGTGATGCTTGACTCTCTCATTCTTTCAGAGAGCGTCAGAAATAAGAAAAATGTAAAGGCACTTCAGTTGGCAGCGGCTGAGAGATGTGATAAAGTGAAAGGGGAGCGAGGGGATAGAGAATAGGGAACTGAGAATCAGTCTGCCCTCAGCCTGACCTGCAGCTTTCAAGGGGCTTGAACACATCAGAAATCCCATTGTGGGGGGTGATTAATTGAGAGTGATAACTTACCATGAACAGAGATTGTTATAGGCTTTAATGTGGTAGGCCTGGCTTTTTAAACGCTGCTTTCACGTAGCTTTGTAGTCCAGCATATGGGCCCAGACGTATTCACTGACAAAAGACGAACGGAAATTTATCACGCTTGTATGTCCTGCTAACAACGTGTTCTTTTTTTTTTTTTAAACCCCCGATTCTCTTTTAGGCTCAGTGGCTTCTGAAGCTTAAACACTGATGGGAAAACATGTTCAAACAGTGGTGATAACATGTTAAAAGTACAGCTGCAGCTAATGAAACAGCTCGGACAAACCACAACAGCATGACATCTATGAAAAGCTAAGTTAACGTAACATGATTATGATTACAGCAATGTTACAGGATGAATGTATAAATCTTCCTCTAGATGTCATTAAGCTTATGTTTCTTTATGTTTTAATGGTTAGTCACTTTTAGCTTACATGTCAATGCAAAAGTACTATTAGCAAAATGTCCTCAAATTACACGCACATCCAGAAGCTGCTGGACCAAACAACAAATAAGAACCAAGGAAAAAGTCCTCTTATTGCAGCTCCCAGTGTAGGTATTTAGTAGGATATCACCAGCGGGACATTTCAAGTACAATGCTCTTCTTCAGACTAAAAATCCACTAGAACATCACCATCTTAAATACACAAAAGGCCATGGTCACCTGACAGTCACATGATGTGCCAGTAAATACTTTTACGGTATACATATAGGTGCAGAAAAAAGAAAGTATATATAAAATGAAGAAAAAAGAAAAATAATAAAAAGAAAAATCTATGTACACAAATGCAAAATGGTAGTGAAGTACTGTTATTACTGAAAAGTAATAACAGTCATAATGCAGTCAAATGCCTCATGTAAGTATTATACTATTATACGTCATATTGGATTATCATTACAAATGCATGTATGTGTAAGTTGCTGTGGTAGCTGTTTGAGGTAGAGCTTGTACAATAGCATAATGTATAAAGTAGCAATAATATAAATACTCCCCCCCCCCACTGGTTATTATATACATCAAAGCTTGAAGACATGAAAATGACAAATGCACAACAAAACAGCATTTCAAAAGTCTTTGTGTGTCTACTTTTTGTTGACTAAAAGCAACAATAATCAAACAACTATAATGTGACTTATACATATTTATTTCATCAAAAAACCAGAGTCTCAGAGTTACATATAAACATCAAAAAGGAACAATACAGGGTTTCACTGGTGTCAGAAACAATGACATCACAACAGATGTATCTAAATGTAAATCATTCATTGTTGTTGTAATTTTGCGTTGACTACAAGCAGATATACTGTCTCAGGGGAATAAGCACCACTGAGGAGATGACCTTGGTTCAATCCCTGTCAGGGTTGTAAGAGTGACTGAGCAGCAGAGTAACAGGGAGACCAGACGCAGCCACACAGGTCTTGTGTGGTGACACAGTGTTTGTTCTTGGCTTTTCAGTGGTGTCAGGACCTCAGGGCCTGGACCACGGGCCCTTATCTATCCCAGCTCAATTACTGATGTGTCAGCAGTGATCTATGAGCTCCAACTCTCCTGGTCTATGCTGAGGAGAGGGGTGGGGGTCAGAGAGGGAGGCTGAGGAAGGAGGAAGAAAAGGTTGGGGCCTGGCTGGAGGTGGCCTGGGACCTCATTGTGGGGTCATGGTGGATGAGCGTGTGATTGTGTGGACTGGGGCAGTATGAGGATACCCCAAACTGGTGGTGGTGGTGTGAAGGAGGGAGGGGGAGGGGGGGGAGGGGTAAGTTGTGGGCGGCCGGCCGGCCCATGGGGTCACATTCTATCTTTCAGTGTGTGAGTGCCTGAAGGCCGGTAGCTTTTTTCAAGGGTGCCCTCCAGCACGCTCGCTGTCAGACCTGTTGACTTCTACTTGACTGCAGGACTGAACACACAGTGGACAGAGCACACAGATGCACAGTTGTGTTCACAGGCTGCATGGACACAGTGATAGATGGTTGGACATATGCTGAGCTATTGATAGTTCTTTCAGTGTGTGTGGATGAGTAGGGAGGTGCTCTTTGATGATTAACACAGGACCACATCAATTCATTGTAAGCAAACACTTTTCATAATGTGTTTGCAAGTTTGAAAGAGAATAAAAGAATATGACTTTATCATAAGACATAACATTCAAAGTGAGGGAGAAAAGGAAACAACACTGAAACAAGACTGAACTGGACAACAATAAGACTTTTTAATCCTCACATACTGTTCATATCCCTCACAGTATGTTCCAGGTCAGTTTTGACCCAGTCTAAGAATCTCCTCATAAAAAGTGTCCTGACCTAATTGTTGAAGCACAGCTGTTTTTAGAAAGCATCAATAGTTGATCTGACTGATCAATAAATGTGATTAAACCTTGATTCATGTTTCAGAGAGCAGAGAGAGTGTATTTTATAGCTTTTACATCACTAAACATCTATCACACAATATCATGTCCTATTTAACCTAAGACATGAAAATATAACATAGCAATAATGATGTAAATGTATTTTATGTAAAGGTAAAATGAAGTGTGGGGTTTATTGTATAACCATTAGAGCCATCAGTCTTCACTGCTACATCATAAAAAGAAATCCTCATAACTACTATCTTGTTAAAACTATGAACTATTCATTTCACTAAAACACATGGCAATAGATACTGCTCAAATATGACAGGTCAAAATGTTTAGCACCTTTACAAAAGCATAAGATTTTAAAATATTTTCATTTTTGTGCATTTTGGGCCACTTTAGGAAAAGTCAATTTCAGTGTAAAAGACATTTGGGGTGTTTTTACAGCTGTCACATATCAAAACAGTTAAAAGTTGACCTGAACAGTATGTAATGGTTAAGTAAAGCAGCTGTCAGCGGAAGAGTCTCAGAATGGAAAAATGGTCTGTTTCTGAATTATAATTCCATGTTCAGGTGTATTCCTTGTTCCTTAACTATTATTAGTTCATTGAAATGAACCGTTTTTCATCATTTCAAAATAATAACTTCATCATCTGCATAATTTTAATATGTTGCTCAGTAATTTCTTACCAATGAAAATGTAAGGGAAAAAATGATATTGTTTTCACATCTGTGCTGCCTTATAAAGCATATTGATTGAATTGCTTTTCTTATAGCTTGATAGCACATACTTAATAACATACCCTTGTTGACATTTTGAAGACGCTTTTCACCAACAACGTCATAATCTGCTCGGATGAATAGACTGGCTTCTGTGCATCTGATAACTCTGTCTGTGGTGTGTGAGCTTCCATATTGACAGAGGGAGGGGGGGGGGGGGTGGGGTGCTTAAACACTCCCCTCCCCTAAGACTTATCTGTGCTAGTCATGACGGTTAAGCTCATTAAACCCACAGACCAATTATCACAAAGTCAATATCAGGCCTGCAGATTATTGCAGTCTTAACTCAGCTGGCCAGGTCAGAGTGAGTCTCAGCTTCCTCATCAGGAGCTTCAGGAGGAAATCCAGCCGTGATGTTTGCTCTTCTCTCACTTCATCACAATCACAAGGAAAACACTGTGAGGTGCCTACGCTGATAGGCAGGTTAGACAAATAAAAGATGAGGTTGATTTTATGCTGACGCTTTGACAATTAGACTAGCTTTGGAAAGGGATTTGCAGTGTCAGTATTGATCTTTTAAAATCCTTCAAATTAAATATTTGATTCTTAAACCCAGGTTCTACAAAATACATCTGCCTGATTTATTAACACAAATATAATCTGCTCTGAGTCTGGATTGGATAAATGTACACCATTCAACATCAACAGGCATCTCTATTGATGAAGTTTTTCACTGTGTAGACTTTTTTGACTTTCATAAAACACAGATGATGTGATATTCCATTCAATATGCTTCAAGCAAGATGCTCATCTAACAGTTTCTGAGAACCCCTTTTCTGACAACAGAATTGGGTAACGGGGTGCAGTTGCATCAGAAAATGTTTGTTACTGTCAGAACAGAAAATCCATCAAGTTTGTCCACTTTAATGTTGCGATGTGCAACTGCAATGATTGGCCGGGCTGTGTGAAAGCAGGTTTTGGACTCCTCTCTCAAGCTCTCATTATCTTTGCCATTTAAACGATTCACTGCATCTCATCCCTCTTCATGACGCCGTGTGTTTGAGTGTGGCTGCTTGGAACAATGAAACACTTTTGTCTTTAAATGTGTTTGGACTCTCAGTATAAACTGGTTTGTTTCAGTTATAGCAGGAAAAGCACAGGTCAAAAGCCATTTTCAGACATAGAATACATGTTTGCTTAACATTGCTGTCTTCATGTAGCTGTATTAGTAATGGCCTTTAGTCATTCAGACATAAGCAGCTTTTATGTTAATGTTCCTTATGGCTTTTCATAGAAATGACAGGAACTTCACAGAAAGAGCCACAATGCTTTACATTTGGTTGGTTTACAGAGGGATCAGTCAAATTACAATTTTCTCACTAATGGTTTTTGCACCACTGGAAACTTAAATAATGACTTGTGAACCTGAAGGACTTGTAATGAATTTTCAGATTCATTTCATCATTTACCAGATAATTCTGCTGCCTGTGTACAATGCCCCACTCACATTTGATTTATTTTTGCTTACATGCCATGAAGTGATAGTAGTGGACATATTTAGTACTGGACACATTTATCAGGGTTCTTAATGAGGCAAACAAAGATGGTTTCAGACTGGCATTGTGCTTGAAGTGTTACAGTTATGTGACTATAGGTGGTCCACTGTAGTCTGACTGTTGTGCAGTCTGTTACATAAAAGTGACCTGAGACCAACATGTCACATTTTCAGCAACAAATGAATTGTTCCAAAGGAAAGTGTGAGCACCTCAACTGAGTTTCCACTTATCTAAATTGCATCTTGGTTGTAGCAGATATATAAAAACTTCAGCATAGAAAAGCAAAGTTTTCTGCATGGCTGGAGACCAGAAGCAGTGAGCTTAAACATGGGTTTATTTGTGATTTGACTGTTTAAATAAATGGTGGTTGTACCAAAATCCTGCTAAGTGTAGAAGACACCTTGATGTGTGTCTGTGTGTGTATGTGCATGTGCAGTGAGTGCATTTGTCTCCTTGTGTCCGAAAAGACAAATTAAAGCCTCAGAGAAACAGCTTGGATCCAGCAGTGTCCTGCAACCACAGATCTCTAATGGGGAAGAATGAACAGAGAGAGAAAATAACATATTTTTGGACGAGCATCTGTGTCTGAGATGTGTCTTTCATGTCACATACTTAAAGTTATGGAGCGTTCAGGTTTACGTTCAGGCAGAGAGCTGAAGTTGCATTTGTTTCAGCTGATTGACCTCAGCTGTTTTCAATATACTTCACAATCACTGACTCATACACAGACTGTCTGACTTGGCTGGGAAAGTCAGCCAAGTTGGGTCAACTGCAGCTGAGTATTGGCACACTAAGACCTAAACTGGCAGTGCGACACTACAGTGGATGGGTCTACAGTGGTGGGGATGTGTTGTTGTTGAGGTTCTGGTGAGATGATGAAATACGATCCAGGAAGTGGAGTTGGAGGTACAGATTAATGCATTTAATATCAATCATCCACCAGGAATGTGCACTTGCATGTATGTGATTGGCCAATGTGGCGCCTGGCTGGATGACACTGTTGTTATGCCCTTATGCCCCCTCCCACCACTGTGTTGTGTTGTTATGCCCTTATGCCCCCTCCCACCACTGTGTTGCCCCTATTCAAATAAATGGGAGGACTGTATTTTTTCAGGCACTGCTGGTTTTAGTCTGAAAGCAATGTTCTGACATCAGAAGACCAAATGTGAACCAGTTGTGATCTATGCATGTCTGCAACATTCAGCCAGGGTTTGAGGTGTGCTGCACTGGTTGAAGAATCAGTTCCAAGTAGAAACACTCAGTCCTGGATGCTGGTGTGTCATTCATCTCCTAATGCACTGCTGAAGTGACAATGATCTAGTCTGCTGGTGGGCAAAGCTATCTGAGCTAGTTTATGTCTACATCAGTATGATAAAAAAAACTATTGCTGTAGAAATGAAACTTATATTTCCCAACCTTTTCTGACTCTTCATCATTCTGCATTTCACAAAAAAGCAAACAATAGAATAACACATTTATATCATTTTGCTAATATCATCTTGCAGCTCTTCAGATGAACCCATAGTCACTGCGTTGTAAACTGTGTTCATTATTTCTGTTGTTTTGTGATTTACATGCAGACATCAGCAGACCCTGTTAGATTATTGTTATTAGGTGGGATGTTTTTCATGTTTTTCCGCATTTACTCAAAAACCAGTATAAACAAGGATAATGATCCCTGTTGACTACAAATCAATAGATCACATCTGACTGAGGGAAGGCATCAGTCACAACATGTTAAGTCTACATTCTAATTAAGGAGGTGTTGCTATGTGTTTCTTTAAATCCATTGTGTGTTTTTCTCACATTCTCAGGCTGCACTCAGTGAATGTCAGTATTTGTGATTTTAGTGCTTGCTGTGCCATTAGCTCCAGCCCCTTCAAAGAGCGCTGTCCTTTCTCATGGCCCATGGTCCTGCATTGTGAATGGGCATGCTGGCCTTTCTTTTGGACTTTCGACCAGCATAGTGAATGGGTGCAGAGGCAGATTTAAAGCATGTGGTCAGAGAAGCAGGTGAAGGTCAGGGCAGCAGAGGTCGACCCCGGAACATCTGATTTACTCAACTTCAATATGCCTGCAGTCACATTGATAGAGCTGTAATGACCATTAGTACTGAAGCAGTCTGCCAGGGCGACCAGTGCACTGTCACACAGACATGATTTGGAGCTTTCAGAGACAGCCATGCTATTTTGTACAAGCATTGTTTTTGTCTTCTTTTCTTTTTTCTTTTTCAGTCTCAGGCAAATCTGACCTTCTGCAGTACAGCAGAGTTTTATCTGGTTTTTATACCCATGTCTTATAGCTTGAGAATTCACAGTGGTGCACTGAGTTGTTTTACACTGTGTAGAACATTGTACAAGCACAGGCTAGCAGTGGATGAAGCTCTGAATTGCAGGTTCATTTGCAACTGCTGGGGGCAAAGCAAACTGGCCCAACTCTTCATCAGTCATTGATAAAGCTGTTACCAACAGTAAATGTACTGTAGATACCCTGTCACTCAATCCTACTGCTCTACAAGAGAAAAATAAAAATAAAAAATAAAGAAATAAATCCTGAAATGATAAACATATTTTACATTTTACAATACAATATAAAATATATAGACAATTTATTCCTAACTTAGTTGTGTGCTTTTTCAATTGGCACATAAAAAATGTGAGCGCAAATGGTTAGATGAGGTGGAAAAGTTGATGTATCCATAAAAGCAACATTTGACAAAGTGCAATAGAAACAGTTTCGGACTAAGTAATGCACAGGGGGCATGTGGCTTAAATTTCCCTGAAGCTCCCTCCCTGCTGTAGAGGGAGGGAGGGATACTGTCTGTATATATCTCTATATGTAGTGATAAAAAAAGAAAAAATCTGTTTCTGTGTAGATAAAACTTTCAATGACTTCCTCATGATTTAACCCTCTTCATGTGAATGGAGTGGTTGGTTGTAACTGAATATAGTTACAGCTAGTTCATTTGTATTGTAGGCTAACTTGTGTCCAAATATCCAGTCAACAATGAAAATCATCCCAGTGAAAGGCCATGTTGTGGGAGGGTTCCCATCACCTTCATGTCACATTATCATCTGGAGTGAAAGCATGTGTTAAAAAGACTTTGAGTGCCACTGGGGTGTCCACTGTGTGTGTGTGTGTGTGTGTGTGTGTGTGTGTGTGTGTGTGTGTGTGTGTGTGTGTGTGTGTGTGTGTGTGTGTGCGTGTGTGTGTGTGTGTGTGTGTTTGTGTGTGTGTAAGGGTGACTGTGACACCATTTGTGTATGCTTATGTATGCATAGAAGTGTGTGTGTGTGTGTGTGTGTGTGTGTGTGTGTGTGTGTGTGTGTGTGTGTGTGTGTGTGTGTGTGTGTGTGTGTGTGTGTGTGTGTGTGTGTGTGTGTGTGTGTGTGTGTGTGTGTGTGTGTTAGAGAGTGAATGAATAGAAGCCTGGGCTGTCACATTAGCCATGGTTGGCAGTGGTGTGGGCGTTCTGTTTCTGTTGCTGTGTGTTTTGGTCTGGCTGAGACGAGCCTGTCAGAGTGAAACCCTCAGTTCTCTTTCTTAGTGTGAGAGGACAGAAAAGAAAGAGCACAGTGAAAGTGCATGAAGAAAGTGAGCCAGACCTCCTGCTCATCCAGTCCCTGATTTGCTTTGTGCACTGAGACAAGACAGTAAATGTGTAGGTGTTTGTCACTGACAAAGGTTGCAAACAACATCATCTCCCTGCTCAGTTACAGGCTACAGCTGCCACAGAGTTTTACTTTAGGTAACTGAAAAATTGGTGAAAAATAGGACTCCCTGCATTTACTGTACTGTTAGTAAACCTAAGAGGTGCTATCTGTGATCCAAATGTAAAGAAAAAGGTCAGTCCCTCACCAAACATCTAGGAAGCTATGTGCCACATAGGACCACATTGTTGCTACTGGGAAAAAAAAAGTGGATACTGCGGCTTCCCCAACCCTGTGATGTCATCATCAATGTAGGTGATGTTTAGATGAACACAGAATAATGCTGTGTCTAGGAAAAATGATTCTGAATACATTCTGAGTTCAGATAATCATATCTGACTCCTGAAGAAAGAATCTATTAGAACAATATCCTATCATTTAAAATCTAGTGGCTATTTTCTATCATCAAAAAAATAATTGTATAATCTAAAAAATGTTAGTTTATATTGTAGTGCATTTTACCAATATAATAATAATGATCATAGTCATTGGTGTCCAAAATAGACCGAATTGCTCTGTAACCTTCATGGAAATCTCAAAACAGGAAAATAAAATAAATTTGTCATTGATCCTAGATTGGCTTCAAAACCATCTCAGACTCTAGTGTGTATGCACTGTTTTTATCCTTTCATATGATACTAGGCCTCTCACCAGTAAATTGCCAAAAATACTAACCACTAAGTTGCTTCTACAGCTACAATATTGGAAAGAAAGAATACAAGTGGTCTGTGGAAGTTAAAATTTAGAAAAATACCACATGATGCAAGGCTGAAGCACTCTTGTGAAACCACCAGCTTTTCCCAGCAGACATGTTGACTTCCCATTGTAGGGAAGCCACATGTTCTACTCAAGTGTAAGCTATGACAGTGTGGCAGTGAATCAAGGTTGCAAAGGTCTTTAGATGTCACCTACCATATTTGTGGCTTGGGTTAAATCTCTAGGAAGAGTTTATTAAAGTACAACAGGTAAGTAAGGGAGTTTGGTGAATCTATTTTTTTTCCAACGGGTGCAGGTGGGTAGCAGGTGAGTATAAAGGCAAGTATTAGGTTCAGTGCTTGTAGACTTTTGACAATATAAATGATGACTTTGATATAGAAGAACTTGACTGATTTATTTTTTTTAAAGGAAGAAGATGAATATATTAAATTAGGTAAAATGTTTATGTTGCAATTAAGACCTTGTAATGTCATATCATTTAATGACTTTTAAGGCATAATATTTGTAAAATTCTATTTATGACATTTTAAGACTTTTTAAAGACCTGCAGGTACCCTGAAGAGCAAGAACTTAAAGGAACAGTTAACCCAAAAATGTGTGACTTGGCAAGGTTTCAGGTCTGTCTCCCTTGACAGGTGAAGCTGGATAGGGGACTTTTGGGGATTTGTGCTCAAGCTGTCACAATTGTACCAGTCTCATTGTATTGAGATTAAGGAAGATAAGGTGGAAACATTGTCAAATCACACAAAAAACAATCTGGATGGACAGAATAATGTAAGGGTAAGTGGAAAAAGAAAATCTTGTTGTATTTTGCATGAACAGGTTCTTTAAAATAGAAATAACTGCCGGTCCATCTATAGAACACTTAAGCTCTACTTATGGACACAACACAGACATGTATGACCACAGTTGATTGAAATTCTCTCCATGCTCAAATTAAACAGGAGTTACCAAGAAACCTCTCCAACCACTTAGGTGGTTCATTGCAGTAAACAATGTGAGTGCACATATTGCATTTTTAAAGTTCTTTGTCCTTGTAACTGGCATCTGTAAAATAGTAGTGGAAACATGAACCTTGTTTATGTTCATGAAAATGTTAATAATCATTATGTGTATTTCTGATTCTCTGTTAAATGTTGTTTAATTGACTAAATGTAGACCAAAGACATGCTGCACACATTACCAGAAAAAGGTACAATTGTTTTATGTATTAAACAATGTCAAAATACGTAATAAATATATGATTATGGACTATCAGCGTTTGTGGGAGACGCTGAAAGAAATATAGAAAGACAAAAAGGCCCTGCCACTAAAATCTATGGATGTTGTAATGATGGATGGACGTTGTAATTGGTCACTTGGATCTTGTTTTTAATTCTCACCTGGTCCCCATTGTTGATGATCTGAATGATGACATTGCGGTTGTTTAGTTGGACTAATGATGTGTCCGGACTGCTGTGTGTGTGTGTGTGTGTGTGTGTGTGTGTGTGTGTGTGTGTGTGTGTGTGTGTGTCTTCATCCTATGTACTTGTTGTAAAGTTCATTATGTTCTAATGATGGCCTGGAGCTCGAAGCTCAGCTATTAGAGAGCAGTGAAGTGCAGCAGTATTGAATGCAGAGAGTCCTCCTTTACTGCTGGTTGCCATTCTCCTTGTCACTCTCTACAAAGATTTCGAATGTGTGTGTCACTTAATGGTCCCACTTGACCAGTGGATCTTAAGTGTAGTTCAGTCATGTGGCCCCTTCACATTGTGCTATGCTTCGGTGTTACAATTGATGTATTTTTCAAGTCAAGATAACAGTACACGCTTTTTGACTGATCTGTGTTTAGCTGCTGCTGCTTGTTGTCACTTTGACACTTACTGTGCTGTTTACCTTTCTATGATTGAATATCATTTTCTTTTTTGTGTGTGTGTGTGTGGATTTGTTCCACTTGATATTTATAGAGGATCGTAGAGATCTTGAAGAAGGTTATTAATTGAATAAATTAATCTCTCAATTAAGTATAAAGTAGTAAATAAACATTTAAATAAACAATAATATTTAATTAGGGAAGAAACAATGAGATTAATAAATGACCAAAAATTTATATATATACAAATCAATACATTTTACACCTAATGACCTATAATCTGAAAAAGAAATCATTTGTTAATTAGTTGGGGTATAAAGACTACATAAGAAGCAGAATTTAAAATTAAATAAATCATCAATGAAATGTTCATTTTGGATAATTCTACAGGTCACAATATACAGTGGCATGTTCAGTGCCAATGCAAACAGTAAGAAAGTAAAGGTGTGAGGAGGTTGTGTGTGTGTGTGTGTGTGTGTGTGTGTGTGTGTGTGTGTGTGTGTGTGTGTGTGCATCAGTCCTTATTGTGTGAAGACCGAATTGGGTAAAGACCTGCGAATCTACCTGTGTGAGTCAGCCAAGCAAGGACATTAACTGATTAGTTTTTTTTTTTTTTTTTACAATCTATTCACGTAGGCTGACTCACTCACTATGTGCTACAAATATACATCCCTGCCATCCAAGTTTTTCAAAAAAATTGCATCAGTCGCAGACAATGCATCCCTGAGAACCTCTACTGACTCAGCCTCCTCTTCTCACTCCTCCTTCACTCTTGGCCTTGTCACAGCTAATGGGCTGTAGGCAAAACAGAATTTATCCAAGCACTTGCTAATCCGTCAGAAATTCAGGAACTAGCCCCGGACCCAAACCTGGTCCGTCCAGAAAACACTGCTTCCTCATAATGGATTCTCTTCACTGCCAGTCAATGAGGCTACAGGCACACTCTGTTCCTCACTGGCCTCCCCTATGTCCTTTAAAATCCAAACCTGCTTGCAACATCCCCCTAGTCCATGGCTCACTAAAGTCATTATAAAGCAAAGTCAGAGAGAAATGGGCGTAAATCCAGACAGTCCAAGGACCTAATTCTCCTCTAGTTAAAACAAAAAGAAGCTTACTATCAGAACAAGATCTGTGGTATCACAGACACTCGGAAAATGTTCTTTGCTTTTAACTCACTCCTCAAACCGCCTCATTGCTCAGTGCAGACATGTTCGTCTCATTCTTTACTGAGATGGTTTCTGCCATCAGTAACCAGTTCTTTGAGTCAGATCAACTCAGTCTGCAGCTGCCACCTAACAGGACCACGCTCTCATCATTCTCCCCTCCGACTGAGGAGGAAGTCTGGTGTTGGCGCCAACATCTGTCAAAAAATGGTTCTTACTTGTGTTGTTCTCTCCTGGCTAGATCCTTATTTGTGCTGTATCAACTCTCAGATGCACATTGCTTTGGATAAAAGCATCTGCTAAATGAAACTGTATTACAATTGTAATTGTAAGAACTTTGGAGGTTTGTCCAGTATCAATGTTGTCTTGTGGCATGGTTCACCTCTATAACATACGTGACTCTCCATCAGTGGGATGAAACAGTTGTAGGAGCAGAAGGGAGTTTGGTTATTAATGATAGTTAATAATTATCTTGAATAATTATTAATTATTAATAAGAAATGAAGGAATAATCAGTCTTAGTTATTAATTGGGGGTACCACCAGAATACCAGAAACAATAACCAAACAGTTAAATTGTTGAATGACAGAAGGGGCGTACTATCCTTTCGTGGTAGCTTTAACAACACTGATCCCCAACGGAATAAACACAACATGGCACCACATGTGAGATGTGTTGGTGTTGCACTCTTAAAAAGACAAGACTCCATCTTCCGTTTAGGCAACATTATTTTCCCAAGAGTTTCTCAAAGGACCGCAGCCAGAGCTCATACAGCAGTATCGTACCCATACAAAAAAAAAAAAAAACTAAACAACTGTCGCACACCTACGTGCCGACTCATGACGTATACTGTCGTAAAACTGTCATACAAACTGTCATATTACACACAATGGGATAAAGCATTATAAGCACAAAATATCTGGATAATGGATAAACCAAACGAAATAAAAATGCATTTTCATGAAACTGCTTCACCCGTTATACCTCTGTGAAGTTTATAGTGTCCCAAATATTTCTAGATCGCAACACCGGCAAAAAACATTAAGGGTCTGATTTACTTAAGATTTGCGTGTGTAGAAACGTGTGCAAACTTGACTGATCTACTAACGCAGCAATGAGGTTAGCGTCTTTCAAATGTGCAAGATAATACACTCTGTCCATTTAGTACGTTAGTCATAATGAATATGTAATATGAGACGTTTTAACCCCAGTGTGTAAAATACAGGGAGGAGAAAATGTAAATATGTTATTTAGCACACGCATTGTGATTTACCAAACCTGAAGGTATTATTTCTGACACTAACTGTGTCTATAAATAATACCTTTGAAGGACAGGTATTAACCAGCTGTTACTGTAGAGAGGAGGAGACGGAGGCACAATGACAGAATACACACAGGACAGAGTTTTTACACCTGTGTTAATATTTGTGGAATATTTGTGGTTTTATTAACAGCATTGACTTTGTCACTAATACTCTCCCATATGTGGGTTTTTCTGGTAATATGTGTTTTTGTTATAACTCAATATATTAGTTAACCTCTTCCACTAGAACCTGATCACATTTCATTTTGTTCTTGCAGCTTTCTGCTCGTCCAAACTCTCCATAAAGACACAAAACCCTCATTTAAATACTGCTGTCTGCACCTGTTGCACCTGTTTTCATTTACACAGTTATTCTTAGTAGATCACCCGCGAAACGCACGCAAACGAAACTCGCAATCTATTGCACCGTGCATGCAATTTAGTACCCACTATTTGGGATCTTAGTAAATCAGGCCCTAAGACTCCTCAGAGTCAGCAATCAAACGGGGACACGACGGTCCTAAAACACGAGCTTAGACGGCAGTGATATGAAATGCTAACTAGCATCACAACACACAATTTAGCTCTGCCCAGACGAACAACCTCTTACTCTTCGTTGATCTACCGATTTACATATATGGCGTGATGCGAAACTTGTGTTGTGTTGAAAGCCGTTACGGAAAAAGTCTGATGCGATCCTCAAGCGAGCGCTGTCCTGATCCTCGGCTGAACCCGTGCTTGTTTCGGCGGTGGCGGAAACTAGCCGTCGACCAATCTTGGGCTTGTGGGTCGTAGAAGTTATCCACATGTCCCAAACGAAGGATTGGTTTCTGCAGGCATAAGTTGAGAGCGGTGACTGGTCGTCAGCAGGCTCTCGTGGCTCCATTAAACGATGCATTCAGGTGAACGCAGGAATTCTCATCTCGGCCAGCGAGTTGAAGAAGCTTCTAAAAGAAAGGTGATAGGTAACACACGTGTGTTGTTGTCTTCTCTCAGCCATTACTTTCATCCCTAATCCCATGTAAATCTAAATCCTGATGAAATGTAGAGTATTAAAGAGCATCCACTCAAAAACCTTATAGGACCTAGGCAAGTCAAGCATTTTAAAGGTTTCAGGGTGGTTAAAAGAAAGTGCTTCGAAGTCTGGTGCTGAGGCCTTTAAATCCTCCAGCGTACATCCACATTCCTGGTGTTGGTTTGGACACCCAGATGAATGAACTTCATTGTTGACTCTGTGCTGAACCAGCAATTGTACATTAACTAAAAATCAATAGTGGTGGGAGCCATATGTGTGTGCAGTGTTTTCTTTGTGTGATAACACTAATGCTGTGATCAGAGCATTTAAGAGATGGACAGACTTCAACCTACCAATCACTGGGGGCATAGGTGACACATTAACACTAGACTCTGGCACATGTCTTTGCCTTAGCCTGAACACAGATCAAATATATTAAGACTTAAAATTTAGTTGAGATTCCAAAACTAAAAGCACGTGTAAACTAACATGCTTGGTGAATAATTTCGAGTGTCCAAACCTCTTTTCTAATTCTAACTTAATTTGTATTTCCATCTAAGTTATGTGCCTACAATATCTTGCAGTGTTATCCTATCCAACCTAACATGAAGCTATTGTTCCCACTGGAAGCAAAAGTGAGTGTGATTGGCTGTTATCTGGTTGACACCTGCATTTGGATTACATGGAGCTTTCCTCTACTTTAGTCTGCTGAGTTGATATGTGCAATGACAATTGAACAGTTCCACCCAACCTATAAAAGGTATGAACAAATATAGTATAAAGTTTGTCCAAGAACTCTTGAAATCTGATGCCAAATGGAGAGGGAAATGTGTGACCTAATGCCCTGTACACTGGGAGAAGCCTTTTGTATGCCTTTAAATTAAGTCATGAGCAATGCATTAATAGTTGGATTGCCGACTCGGTAACATAAACTTATAACATCTCTTGTGGAACTGAATTCCTGCTATTAGACCTGGTAGTAAGGTGGCTTTAGGTGATAAACTTCATGCTAATGACATGCACATTCAAGACTGTATAATGGGGTTTAAAAGTTGATGTTGCTAACCTGTTTCATGCAGTTTTTGCCTGAAAATAGTGGCCAACAGTGGGTTGAATTTAATTCAGGACTGTTGTAGAGAGAGGTCTGACATCAACCCTATCTTCTAGAAATGACCTTACTAAACTGTTTTTGCCAAATATGTTGCAATAACAAACATAATCACTACCTCTATTATGTTCACAGGTTTTTTTTTCTCTAATGAATAAAGCTACATTTACATATGGTGCTGGGTGGACTGAGGCCTGTACAACCATGCAGGACTCTGACACCACAGACCCAAGTTTGCATCCTGGTTTAGGGTTAGGGTTAGAGAGAGAAATGACTTTGATCAGGTTAGTAAAAAGAGAGTGGTGTGTCTTAAATCTTAATAAACATGTTGTACTTCAAGTCAGATACTTTTTCTGTATTATACAACGACCATGATCATTTGTAACTTTAACAAAGTTCTGCCAGTGTCTGACCTTTTTTCAGATAAAAGGCTGATCAGCTGGGCTTTCTCAGATAATGTTGTACAAAAATATTTCAACCAGGAAGGACAAGTGGAAGAAGCAAAAATAATTGTTTGTTATACAAATGATTTTGATAATTAAGTCTTATCAAAAGCACTTTGAATCGAATAATATCAGTCCTGAGCAGCAGCAAGTAAACCCCTGCATGGTTCGGATGAATCTGCAAAGACTGGATGGTGGTAGGGAGGTGGTGGGGCATGCATAACAGTAGTGTGAAAGCACTCAGGCTTATTATTATTAATAATAATAATAATATTAATATTATAAACAATGATAATAATATCATTCTATTTTTAAGACATGGATACTATACTATGTATCACTGGTGAGGATCATGTATGTTATTTCTGTAGAAATAGATTTCTATTTAACAAATGATGTCAGGTAAATTGTTTTTACCATCATACTCCCCCACTTCTCTGAGTACCCAGAGTCAGTACTTAGCGCCTACAAAGAAACAATATGTTTTTGCTTTAGCCATTGCAATTGTATTATAGTAAAAAGCAGGATTCAAACACAGCTATGGGCTGTCGTTGCCTCAAACCCCCTGTGCAGAGGCCCTGCAGAGACTGACCACTTCTTTGAATATAACACCTATTACTAAAGCTTATATTGTCCTCCAGAGGACAATTAGTGATTACAGAGATCTTGAGGGGTGTGTATGTTTACTCTTAACACTCTTAAAAAAGAACCACTTGAGCCAAGTGAAAAAGAGGGTTTTATTTAAAATCATGGGAAGGAAGGCAGGGCAGTGATTATCGACTAGGTCTAAGTGCCACTGTTGTGAGAGTGTATATAGTGACTAGCTTGTGTATGTATGTATTTGTCTGTGCATGGGGGCTCATTAGGACTGGACACAATGGTCCAAGACAAAACTGTGTGGACACATAGCCTAGATATACCATAGCTAAAAGACTGCACCTGCTTGTCTTTCTGCACCTTGCAGAGCAGAAACCTTCTTATCTAGGAAAATGTTGCATATGCGGTCATTGCTAGTATTGTTAGAACAAAGATGAACCTACATAGTTACATTTTTAGGCCTTGTGCTCTTCAAACCTGTTACTGAACAGACACTTGTGCAAGTGCATGTTTTCAATTATTCTATTAATCCTCTGACTAAGACAGTCAGCACTGTAAATTCACTCTGGGGTTGTTAATGTCTCTCCGTCCACATTTTGATCCGAAATTAAATAAAGTATCTTGGTAATTATTGGATGGATAACCATTAAATTAGAACCCGGATCCCCTGACCTTTCAGTTAGCAGAGCCTTACACCAAAAGTGTTTATCAAGTGAACTATATGTACTTTCATGTCTTAGAAGATAATATAATACCATTATGATTTAAACATGTGTGGTGAAGATAGTTAGAGTAAGAGTAAATCATTTAAACTATTGGATGGATTTCCATGAAATGTGGTATAGAAATTCATGTTGCCCACAGGATGAAATTACATGATCGCTTTGGTGATCATTGTTGGGCATTAATACATTACTATGTAACGTGTTGCTATAATAAAATTACATTTCAAGTAAGAAGCAGTGTAAAAGATTACAGTTTGAAATTACCGCCGCCTTACTGGAATGAATGGAGGGTTGTGCAGTGTGGTCTCTAGAGCTGTCTCATTCACATGATGTAAGCTAGCTTGCTAGCATTAGCCATGGGTATGCCTACATCCAGGACATTCATTTAGATCAGAATTGGAGGATGTGTGAATCATGCAGGGGAGGTTGGGGCATCTGGAGCTGCTGGAGGGTCAGTAAATCCTTCTGAACTGTATTCACTATATGTTCTATTTCTATATGTGTTAAATACAAAAGATAAGATGTGTGGGTGTGGAGGATTTTAAGTTGTTTAAAGGCAACTTTGAGGTGGATCACAGCTGAGTAAGCCAAGTGATGTAATGTAACATGCTACTTTTACTACTAAAGTCATTAGTTTTACAATAAATAATGTGTAATCATTACAATTGATAGATTACAATTAGATTACAAAAGTAACTAATCCAGCAACATTGGTGATTTCAACAGATTTGTTTTATTTAGTTCCACTGACAGATCAAAATGTCAATTAGCTAAATACTTATTACATAATTATGATTCTCAGCTGTAGTATATTATACTTATAATGCTAACACACTGAAATGGCAGAAAATCATTTAATCAATACAGCTGTGTACGCTGGCCTAGCAACAACTTGTGTTTCACTAGTGTTTTACTTGCATAAATGCAAACCCAAGGCGTCTTTAAGTACTATCACAAATAAATGGATGGATCATAGGCATGGTTAAGGCTCTAGACTGGGGGGATTCTCTTGCTGCACTATGTAAACCCCTTGATATGTGTTCCATTGGTGAAAATCACTAAAATAAAACACAAAAAACCCACTTTCAAATGCATCTTTTATACTCTTGCTACAGTTGAGAGGTGGAGAGTTGGGTTGTGATTGAAGTAATCTGAGGAGGGGATTTGTTAGTAAGAGGTCAAAAGCAAGGGGCCTTCACCAATAGAGGCTGCAGCTAGCATCTGCTTCTATAGATTTAACTCCATTACTACTATGTGTTAGTCTGTCCATCCATCCCTCAGTCCATCTATCCATCACTTAAAAATAAAAAAATACAATGATTCAATCAGTGTATCCCACTGATTTATTGTTGCCCACAGATTGAAATAACAACAAACCAAGCTAGCATGGTTATTTTAACCCTGTACATTTCTTGCTAACTAATATAATACATGGAACAACAAATCAGAGGTTTTACTGGTTGGCCCGGATGTCATCCATATAGTCTCCTAGCTAGAGACAGGGGTCAGGTCAGGACACTTATGAAGTGGAGAGGCCTCTTTTAGTGTTTCAATAACATCTTTGTCTGTTTGCAAATGAGGGGTGTGAGGACCACTGGCGACTCTACTCAAACACTGGTGAATGTCCCAGAATAGTAACTAAAAATAATATAAATAAAGTACAGATAAAAGTCAGAACAACTGGTTAACCATACATTAGTAGTCTTTTTTTAACACCCTTGCCTTCCAATTACATTGTCAGTTTTGGCTTTACACAAAGAAACTCTTCACTATCATGTTTTTTTTTTTTGATTGATTGATTTTCATTCATCATTGTATTTCAATATTAGGACTAGATTAAACCATTTTTGAGCTTTTAAAAGGCAGTGCCAACAGTTTTTGGATTAAAGTTGCTGGTAGCAGATTTTGACAGAAATACTCAACACTGTGTACTCCTTTATTTATGTTTATTTTAAACCATATGACAGAAATCTTTCCTCATGCTTTCATAGCCACATATCAGCCCAGTATTTATCTATTGTTCATTTTGCAATGCAGGATTTCAGTGCTCAGTGGCAATGCTGGACGTAGTGTGACGTCTATGTAGTGAAGTGCAATGTTAAGAAGTCGGGGTGGTGGGTGGGCTTGCAATGCATTTAACTTTATCCTGGGGGACCGATTTGCAAAATCTTTCCCTAACCTTACCACACCAACATACCACAGTTCCTTTGCTGAGATACTGTAGAGGAAAATACATTTAAAAGAGATTGAGGTTATGTGGGGTCTTGCAAATCATCCAATAACAATGTCCTTTTTGGCTATAATATTGGATTAACATGCATAAATGTGCATATATACAGTACATACATATTAAGTGATACAAAGCTACTTACTGTCTATGTGTATGTGTTTTTGTCTGTTTTCAGAGCTGACTGATACTAAAAAATAAGGCATGGTTTACACTGTTGTTGCTGTGAAAGCAACACATAACATACAGCACATTCTGGCATTGTTGTTAGATTTATAAAAAATAATCCATTTGGATCTTCCTCCATGAAAACAGAATACACAGGTACAGCACACGCAGAACAAGATCACACCCTAACAGCACTCCTAAGGTTGGGCTTATAGGGTTGATTGTGAAGCCCCCTTAGGCAAATGAGTATTATTAAGACACATAAATAAAAGCGACTTGCATCATCTCATAATTTGTTTGTTTTTTTTTAAGTTTTTAAAGAGTAATAAGACAAACAACAATAAAAAAAAATGAAAGCAAAAACAGTAGAATAAAGAATGTATGGACTCTGGCAGAATGATAGTATATGTTTAACACTTTATCAATATTTGCTGTTGGCTTACCGGGAACCTGCAAGACATCATCATAAAAGCTTCAAAGCTACAACCCAAATCACCCATTGACCATGTGTTTCAGCCATCACAGTGTACAAGCATGTTAATCATTAACTGTCTCTATGTTGCCTTAGAAAAGGCTGATAACACCCAATAAAGCCATTCAAGGTGTCTCTCCGTCACTCGCCTGTTGGCTTACAGTAGCACACAGCCTCCAATCTATTGGCATCTATTGTATTTAATGAATGGTTGTACAAATAGAGAGTGAGACAAGGGGTGGGGTGAGCTTTCACTGATCTGACGTATAGTAATTGTTTTAAAATGCTGCCATGTGCTCAGGAACTGTTTGTTTCCCATTATTTAGCAGAGAGGGCACTTGACCCAACACTGCTGTATATCCTGATGACAGCAGTAAGAGCAATTGCATGCATCAACAGACTGTATATTACCTCTCGAACTTAGAGCTTTCTTTTTCCAACAAACAACACAAACATTATATTAATGCTTACGTTTCTATAGATTCCAAATAAGTTGTTCAATGATGCAGTGAGTTACATTATGAGGATGTAATAATGATAATAATGATGCATTTTATTTATGGATGCCCTTCAGTGTGAAACCCAGTATAGGTGTAATCATTAGATTCAGGATCAGAAGGTGGAGATAGGGTCAATATTACAAATGTCTTGTGTAGGGGAAAGTTCCAGAAGTAGGGGGCAGAACGGCTGAAGGCTGTAGACCCCATGGTGGTCAAGTGAGCAGATGCTGTAGTGAGTTGGATAGCAGAAGGGGATCTGACAGTATGAGAGAGTATTTAACCATACTCATCCTGCCCACAGTCAGCTGCAGTGAACAGGTCATTGGTGATTTTCACCAAAATGCCTCTGTACTGTGAAAGTAGTCACAACAACTTCTGCTCAACCCCTATCCAAACAGTGTATAGTCCTACTAGTTGGTGACAGTGACAAGGACATGATCCACCACTAGCTTCCCTTTAGGCCTCAAGGTACAGCACCAGGGAGACTATCCCAGCCCACATGGCAATGAACATACTGGGCTATATGTTCATATTCGACGATTCTGCCAGTCACAGTGTAGAATTATGTCTAGTGCCACTACAGTATCAGGTATTGTCCGTGGCTACTTTTACATTGGCTTTTTTTTTTAGAAAAAAAAGTTTTTTAATTCAAAAGCGGGGTGCATCTTATACACCAATGTTTCCTATACAGCAGTAAAATGCAGAGAGAGGTTGGATCTGGATATGATTATAGGTCTGTAAAAGGCCGTCCACAGTAAGAACAATACATATAACAATAACTATAAATATAACGATGTGAGCGTCCACACATGTGACCTATAAACAGCGGTGTCAAGCACGCGCTGCGCACTCCAGCTGTGTCAACAACTAATGAAAATAGATAGGCTATTGATGACCTGTTACTGCTAAATGCTGTACGGGAAAATAAAAAATCTAATCAGGCGGGTTCACTGGCGGGTGCTGATTCAGTGTGATGATCAGAAGTATTTCAGACACTAGTTCAGGACAGCAGCAGATGTTGAAGCACACAGATGAGCAGCTTTTATTGAGCTGTGGCAGAGACACATTATATGAGCACAGATCAGAAGAATAAAAGATTCACTGGATGGAACACATGATGATGCTTTGTTTGACTCTGGGACTGACACAGAGTCCGAGGACAGTGAGCCTTACAGCGACTAGGGCTGAAACTCAGCCTTACTGAACCCAGTCTGAGTTAATATACTGGTCCAGTTCAGTTAATCAAATCATTACCATTAATCATTAACCTGACACACTGTTTCAGGTGTAATATGTGTGTTTTATTGTGTAAAAGGTCAATTGAAAAGTTTTGGAGTATAAACACATGTGTGTTTATAAATGAATAGCTACTGGTGCATTCAAATAAACCAGTCTTTAATAGAATAGTCGTTTTTCTCAGTATGACACCCCCAAAGTAGACTACGTCTTATACACCAATGTGACTTATACACCGGTGCAACTTATATGCAGTTTGTTACACAGTAGTTGTATGAATCGCCTTAGAAGGAAAATAGTATGAGCCACTATGAACTTGATGCAGAGTATTAAAGGTTTTGTGTGTGTGTGTGTGTGTGTGTGTGTGTGTGTGTGTGCGTGCGTGCGTGCGTGCGTGCGTGCGTGCGTGCGTGCGTGCGTGTTTTCAAGCCCCATTGTCCTTGGTCACTTGGTCTGTTGATGATCCACTTGAACCCAGAGGGCCCCTGACAGGGTCCTGACCAGGTTCTGACCTCCACACCACTGAGTTCAAAGTTCTAGTGTGTGTTTGCATCCAGCTCCTCTAAGTTAGTCACACGTGTTTAGAGAAGAGCCTGTAGCAGGTGGTGCTTTGCTTTCCCATTACACTCTACATGTTCTAAGGTTAACACAGAGTATACATGAGCTGCTAATGTGAAATTAACACTCTTCAGACCTATTGATGAGTACTGGGACAAAATCCTAGCAGAGGCAGCAACAAGGTTTCATCCAGTCGAATCTACCAGAAAGCTTTAAATGAAACAAAATCAACCCCTAACCCTGAACATGTTGGTTCCCAGTGAACCCGCACACAATTCAAAAAGGCTCACTACTCACTACTTATCACTACTACTACTATTCCCAATATAATATAGATCACATTACTTGTAATGCTCATAACATTAGTGCCTTTGGCAAAATCTTTAATACTACTTTGACAAAGTCAAGTCTCAAACAGTGTTTATGTATAAATCATTTTATGAAAAAATTAATTTCTTACACAAAATTTAGCTAGAACTTTCAAACTATAGAAATAAATAATTTAATCTGAAGACATACACAACATGGTGTAGCTAAAGCTGGGGAAATAAGATACTGTAACAGGTAATCCAGTCAAAACAAATAATGAAGATATATTCGCAAGCAGAAAAAAAATATACTACTCTATGTCAGAGGATGTGCTGATGTCACATGCATTTACACTTTCAGCCAGTCACATCAATGATCTCATATCTCTGAAACACCAATCACAGTGAGGCATGACAACAACAGCTCATTAAATGGAAATATGCTTTCCACAGCCAGATACATGTTTTGCTGATAATATATGTAATATATGATTCATGTAATATGTGATATATATTCAGGCTTTTTTTTCTTCCTTTTTATTGGATAGTGACGGATCAAAGTTGACAGGAAATGAGAGTGGAGAAAGACCAGAAATGACATGTAACAAAGGTCAGCTGCTGTAATCAAACCTACAATAAAATCCACGGGTGTTGAATTACAATAGTCAAAATACAATATTCACATTGACAATATTGACATTTTAAGTGTTAATCCATTAGTGTAGCACATTTTTGACTAAAAATAGCTGAATTTCATGTTTAGGAAAATACCAAAGTGGCATAATGCTGCTTTTGCTGGTCGATGGCCTCCACCAAAGCAGGGCCCTCTGTCAGCATTTTACACAAAATGTGCATTGCAAATGGGAGGTGTGGGTTGTTACAAATCAGGATATTTCATAAGTTCCCCTAATTTGTGGAGGAGGACCAATAAGTTGCTGGAATACCTCTTTATAATAAAAGTTGGTGGCAGTAGAACATCTTGGTTATTTTGGTTTGGGGTGCATAGGGAAAATGTGTACTGTGCATGCACTGCTTCCCCATAACCTCACCTCAAGTACCTCTAGTATGTAGACAAGAGATAGAGTCAGACCTGAACACATACACACAGTTTTGCTGAATTTGCTTTCTCTCATTTACTTTTTTTGAAAAAGGCACCAGCTCCAAAAACTAATGATGGGGTTAAGTGCAAATGAAACACTGAAACCACTTGAGCATTGGTGAAGCACCAAATGTTTGGATGATAAATAGCAATAAGGATATACTAACTGATGTAAAACAGCTGTGTTTTCAATATATAATACACATTCAAAAGTCCCCAGTGTGATTACAGCCTCACCTGACAGATCAGTGTCCTTTCTGTTCTTTCAGATGAGATTTATTTGTGTGTGGACAAACATAAGAGGTGGTAATGGCTGTCCCTAGTGTGAATAACTCATCGATCACTGGGAGATACGGTGTATGTTAGTCTTGTTAGCATTTCTATCAGAGCCCTTGAGGTGGCTGGCCAAGTTATATAAGCATGCTGAATGGCAGTCAAACATTTGTGCTAGATAAAGAAGCCCTTGAAAGCTGTGAATCCACCTGTACGCTGTTTGTCTTCTCTCAGAGGGCTCCCATAGGTGACCTGACAGTGGTCAAATAAAAGTGTTGTCAAACACTGCAGGGACTGAGTGCAAACTGCAATGAGTATACAGCTTCTGTCTCTGTGTATATGTGCTTGAATATACACGTACAAGCAGACAAGCAGTCAGTTGCTGGTTGGTAAGGTTACTGTAGCATTAGTTATAGAGATCCTGAATGTGGGCTGTAAACACCCAGCAGTACTGGGTTGTATGGAGAGCTCATTTTCATAGTAATTGGATGAAATGGATAAAGAGGTTAAGAGCCGGACTAGTTTAGGGGGTGACAATCCAGGGTCAACTGATAGAATGATAGACATGATAAGTTAGCAATAAGTGTATTAACAAAGTTGATAAAAATGATTTACAATCAACATCAAATTATGTTCATACAATGGATAATGATAGCCAACACTGTTTTATTGGCAGTGGGTATTTGTCTGGCTAATAGTGTTTATTGCAAATTGGGAGATGCCTTCGGGTTTTTTTTGGCCTGTTATTTTCTACTGGCCAATGTCCATGTCACATGACTGTCACATGTCTGTCTGCAGAAACAATATATATTCAGTAGATATATCTTTTTACAGCCCTATTTATAACGCTTCTTTGTAAAGTGGAAGAACTACAACTGTGTTGCTGATTTGTATCAACACACACACACATACACACACACACACACACACACACACACACACACACACACACACACACACACACACACACACACACACACACACACACACTCTGTGTCTTTTCAACTTTTCTTTTAATATGCAACACAAAAGGCGCAGCACTCCAGCTGTGTAGCAAATATGAGTTTCATTCTAAGACAAAGCAACAGAAAAACTTTCTGCCTCCTACTCCATCTGATGAATAATAACTAGCTTCTCTCTCTCTCTCTTTGAAATGTACATTAGATACAAAGAGTATAATTCAGGGGATCTGTTTGTTGAGGTGGATAATAGACCTCATACTGGTGCTCACTGTCAGATCAGTGTTTTGTAAAGGGCCAACACAGGCAGCTGGGCCTGTCCACCCACACACACACACACACACACACACACACACACACACACACACACACACACACACACACACACACACACACACACACACACACACACACACACACACACACACACACACACACACACACAAGTAAGAATCACTAGCCTGCATGAGTACTTTTAATACACACACATGATCAGACCCTATAGCCATTTTCACATATGTTTGGACCATCAGGTCTGGACTGTGTCCAGAATTGCGCTTTCACACATGTAGCACATAACTATCATAACTAGGAAACTATCTTTGTCAGATCCTCACATTAGGTCAAATGTCTCAAGTGACAACTCATGAGACCAAAGTGTCCACTCTTTCATGGACAACAACATAAGTTGCCCTCAGTTCAACCCTTCTTGGATAACCATGACTTGGATCACTGTAAACCTCCACCTGGTCCTCCTTGTCTTACCTCAGGTTTGGGAATAATCATGTCAGTTATAGAACTTTTCAATTGTTTATTAATATCTTTGTGAATATAACTAGTGTATAAACAGTTGAGAATGCTTGATAACACTGTCATACTTAATCATATGTCTTCAGTAGATTTGCTGTATGTGTATACAAACAGTTAATAAATGCTTTATAACACACTGTAAACTTGTTAGCCAACATATGTTCTATTGTCATTTATAATGATAATAACAATAATATCTTTAGAATCATAGGTAAGAACACACAATAAAAGAATAAAAAAGGTAAAAGAACATAAAATAGCCAACCTGACAGTAAATACAAACCTATAATAGAGAATAAAAGTAACTTCAAGGAAATCAGGGGAAACTGACTGACATAAGTATGCTTTAAGCTTAGATTTAAAAGAAGCCACTGACAAAGCTGGCCTCATTTCCTCGAGCAGGGTGTTCACAGCCTTGGGGCTATGATTTCAAAAGCTCTGTCCCCCTAAGTCTTCAGCCAAGAGTGCCGGACAAGGATTTCAAAGTGTGAGCAGGATTGTAAAGAGATAAAAGATTTGAGACATAATGAGAGGTCCAACCATTTAGTGCCATAAAAGTAATTAAAATTCTAAAATGTACTGGAAGCAAGTGGAAAACTGGGGTGATGTGTTCAAACCTGCTTACTCTGGTTAAAATCCTGGCAGTTGAGTTCTGACTCTATAGTCTAAAGTTGTTTCCAGTCAGTCACATAAAAAGGCAAAAACATGACAAACTGTTTCTTTATCTTTAAAACTTAAAATAGGTGTGGAGCGCCCTGGTGGTCGAGTGGTTGGAGCGCATGCCGCATGATGGCAGTGTCACTGGTTGGGGTCTGGCCAGGGACCTGTGCTGCAGGTCATTCCTCTCTCTCTCTCTCTCTCTCTCTCTCTCTCTCTCTCTCTCTCTCTCTCTCTCTCTCTCTCCCAGTTTGTTGATGTTTTAGTTTAGTTCAACTGAAGAAAGTTCTTAGACATCCAGTCTCTCACATTCAGTTCATAAGTTATGACATGTTAACCAGACAAAGATAATATATATAGTGATCAGCTGAGAGGGTCACTTAAATAGATCACTGGCCCCCATTCTTCCAGTAATACATGCCTTAAAACAGCAATCAACTGCATTTCCTAAATTTACTGGGGCCCTCGGCTCCCTGGTTTGGGCTAAGCTTCTAGTTTACTCATTCTGTAAATGTCAGTGCATGACACCATCTTTACTTCAAGTAGAGTGACTTACAATTATAGTTAGAAATGTGACCAGTTCTTGTAATAACAAAAAACTGTATGTGTGTGTGTGTGTGTGTGTGTGTGTGTGTGTGTGTGTGTGTGTGTGTGTGTGTGTGTGTGTGTGTGTGTGTGTGTGTGTGTGCGCCTGTGGGCGTGTGTGTGTGTGTGTGTGTGTGTGTGTGTGTGTGTTGCCAGCAGTGTCACATTTCTGTCAGAAGCATTATACACATCATGCCTGCACAGCACTTCTTCCACACACACTCATGTTTTTGTAGAAGTGTGACAGGCGTGAAAGATTGTGTGTGTGTGAGTGTGTGTGTGTGTGTGTGTGTGTGTGTGTGTGTTTGTGTGTGTGCCCCTCCTGTACTCTCTTCTCTCCTTCCTTCCACTCTCTCAGATTTTCATTCACTCTGAAAGACGTTAGCACTGTGTTGTGAGCACAGATCATATTTGAGTCGAGGAAATCTGCTTTTTTCATAAACTGAAAGGAAGCTTTTCTGCCTCCACTGGAAGGAGTCCAGAATCTTTTCAATACAGCAGAAGCGACAAAGGCCTCCATAACACCCGCTTTCATTCAGGTTGGCAAAACGACACATTGAAACGCAAAGAAAAGGAAATAAAAAGGAGGGGAGGAAAAATCAATTCAGTCAGTGTCAGAAGTCACGCTTCATGAGACTGAGTGTGTGAATGCTAACTGCATGTAGTCAGGGGCATGACAGAGCATCATAAGCAGCCCCAACAAAGGACATAACACAACAATCACTCAGGGATTAGTGCTGAGCATCTGGGCTTCAATGTGTGTGTGTGTGTGTGTGTGTGTGTGTGTGTGTGTGTGTGTGTGTGTGTGTGTGTGTGTGTGTGTGTGTGTGTGTGTGTGTACACATGTATTTGTGTTGTCCAGTATGCTGTGCTTGGTTGGCCAGTGGTAGTTGATGTCCATGTGTTGGTCTCTTGCTGACTGACTGGCCCTGGCTAATTGCTGGTCTGCTTAATCTGTGTGGGCACTGAGCCATTCACCTTGGCATGGACAGATGACTACTCCTATCTGTTCTCAACCAGCCTGTTTGTTCTCTAGGCACAGTGTAGGTCAACTGGAGTGCCAGCAGACGGGAACCAAACAGAATGGCAGGAGAACCACCTTTTAAGTTTTAAGTAATGGCTTAATTAATGGTTACTAAAATTATATAATACTTTACAGATCTGTAACAGTTTGTGGTACCAACACCATTTTGCATGGATTATAATAAGAGTAATCCCTTGTGGTGATCATTAAGGTCGCTTCCATTTCACCCATTTCACCCCTAAATCAGGACATCATGATTTTTAACACAGCTTTTCTTTCATGGAATATGATAATATTGCCCCGACATCCTGTGTCATGAGTCACAATTCTGTGTTGATACATGAATACATTTAAAATTGTGTGGGTGGTTCACAATTTCTGTGCTGAAAATAATTATAGTGACATTATTAGTGCCAAAATTGTTGCAGGTGTCTTGACAAAAAACTAAAAGCTCTTACTCCTGACAAGTTATTATTAGGACACTTGCATCCCAACTTATTTTAATTGAAGACAATTATAACTTTGGTAATAAAAAGAACACCTTACAAGCCAGTCCTGCTTAGTATTCTTAGCTTATGTCAGTGGTCAATAAACCATCCAAGAGAAACTCACTCAAACTAAAACCTGCTCTGGATCTACAGACATGTCATTTTATTTTCCTTTTGCTTCAAATGTAAAATGTGATTTGATCTACTGTAGCAGAGTTAGCGTATAGCCCATTTTCATCCGCAGTCCCTTCAGTAGATAAATATAAAAAAATAACTGCACAATAACAAACAGTACAAAGCAAAAAACACATAGAAAATACAAAGCTACACACAATAACACATCACATACAATGTAGAGTCAGTGGTTAAAGAGCTGAGAGGACTTTTTCATTTGGTTTTAACTGCAGTTCCTAATTTCATTAGGTACATCATTCCACTGAGTTGTGGCTTTCACAGAGAATGCTGACTGCCCAAATGTAGTGTGATCAAATGGTACAATCGATAGAGGACATTCTGGAGGATCTAATATAACTTACTGAGTGAGTATACACATAGTAACGTAGTGGAGGAGGGGCCAAATAATTAAAAATTGTATAAAACAGGCACAAATTTGAAAATCTGAAATGATCCAAGCACAGTAAATTGTATGTCTCCAGTATCCCACAGTCATGGAAATGTATTGGCTTTTTGTCTGGAGTTTTTAAGGTGCGTTCAGACCAAAAGCGTCTGACGCGAATTGAGCAGCAATTCTACATAGACAATGAATGTAAATGGTGCGATTACACGCGATTTTATATCAGGCTGCGCGAATGAAGCGTCTGGAGCGACGCGAATGAAGTTGGAAAAATTGAACTTTTCAGGCGGCATCGCGCCGCGACATCCAATCAGCGGCGAGTATCTCCCGACGTCACATTCGTGACGGCGGGCACATCTATTGCACACAAACATGGAGGAGAAACTGATCGTGGCAGTTTGTGGGCACCCAGTCCTTTATGACACGGCAGCTGTATTTTACCGGGACCGGTACAAGAAGGAGGACGATCTTGTACAGCAGGTACAGTGCAGCAACAGTGGTTATTTCAGCCATGGTTGACGTGAAAAGAGAGCGGGTTGAGAAATGAGCGGGCAAACGTTTGCCCATGCGCCGTTTTTTTTTCTTCGAGCGACAAGCGCGAATGAAGCGAATGAAGCGACGATCCAAAAATTGAAATTTTGATCAAGCGGCGCGATAGAAGCGTTTCAAGCGATTTTTTCGCGTCAGACGCTTTTGGTCTGAACGCAGCTTTAGAGTTAGTTTGTAGGATTCCAGAGGACTTATGTTTGTTTTTATATACTGTTGCATAGGGTATGCATGTAGGTATGCATGTGGGTATGCATGTAGGTATGCATGTGGGTATGCATGTAGGTATGCATGTGGGTATGCATGAGGGTATGCATGTGGGTACGTATGTGGGTACGCATGTGGGTACGCATGTAGGTACGCATGAGGGTATGCATGTGGGTATGCATGTGGGTATGCATGTAGGTATGCATGTGGGTATGCATGTGGGTACGCATGTAGGTACGCATGAGGGTATGCATGTGGGTATGCATGTGGGTATGCATGTAGGTATGCATGTGGGTATGCATGTGGGTACGTATGTGGGTACGCATGTGGGTACGCATGTAGGTACGCATGAGGGTATGCATGTGGGTATGCATGTGGGTATGCATGTAGGTATGCATGTAGGTATGCATGTGGGTATGCATGTGAGTACGCATGTAGGTACGCATGTGGGTACGCATGTAGGTACGCATGTGGGTATGCATGTGGGTATGCATGTGGGTATGCATGTATGTATGCATGTGGATATGCATGTAGGTATGCATGTGGGTATGCATGTGGGTATGCATGTAGGTATGCATGTGGGTATGCATGTGGGTACGTACGTACTGGGGTGAGTATGTATGTAGGTATGTATGTATTTCTGGTATGTTGTTTTTTTGTTTTTATAATGCACATTGTTACATTGTTGTAACTAAATATTTATTATGTGTTTTCTTTATATTATTATATGTAGCACTGCCCTGTGTCCAAAACAAATTTCTCCCACAGTACACCAAATAAAGAAACCTTAACCTTAACCTTAACCTTAACCTTAGCCCCCAACATGTCATACAATAAGACAAAGACAGACTGTTTCTAATATGGACTTTATGGTTTTAACCATTTTCTTAACATGTTTCTTAAAAAAATGTATTATAGGTCATTTGTGACAGCAATTATTTCCTCTTTGAAGAGAATGTCAGCTGTTGTTTTAGAGAAAAACATACTTTTTGTCTTGATTACATTTAGAGGAAAGAAAGAGACTGGCTGGTAAACACCCAGCCTGGTTTCATCAATCTGTGTACAAATAATAATTGTACTGTTTTAATCCAAACCATGAACTTTTCCCTACACTAAAGCAGCATCCAATTGGTACATCACCTGCACAAAATGAATTATTGGTGCTCTTTCTTCACTTGTTTTATTCTCCTGACTTTTTTGGAAATTTGCTTAAAAACTTTGCAACATTTGGATAGAAACGTACCTTATGAAGCCATGTGGTTGTACAAGGTAACGCACTGGATATTCAAATACTTTGTAAATGTGAGCATCTAAGCAAGGTGTGCCTGGAAAATAACATGATGCACTGTCAGTGTCCCCTGACTCAATAAAGGTTAATATAATACACAAGCTCTAGCTCTAGCACCCAGCAGTTCCCCTACATCACATAATCACACCTCCCGGCCCAATGTTGATGTTCACAGTTAAATTTGTAACATCCACTTTGAACTGGTAGTAAATTTGAGGATTTGAGTCTCTGTTGTGCGCTGTAACAAAATCTGTAAGTGTATGTTCAAAGAATAAACTAATCCCCCCTCACAGCTCCTTTAAGGTGGCCTCAGGCCCGTCCTTTCAGCTGGCTCACTGTAGAGCTTTCTGAGCTCTGTGTAGGGATGAATAGGGACCACAGTGTCTGGAACTGGCCGCCACTAGCCTGCCAATCAATTTGTTTAACTCCCCAGGCGAGGGCAGTGATTGGTGGACCCTGCATACACACTCCCTTCCTGCCAACAAAGCAGCCCATATGCCCTCCCAGCAGGGGCCAGCCCTGATATGGGGGCCAATGCATTTAGAGACCCAGTTATAGGAATTTGGAGCTAATAGGATGAAAGGACTACCATCAGTGAATTGAAGCACAGAGCAAATCAAGTGGAATGCACATTCAGTGTGTCACTCATCATCCAGCCTGTACCTCCATTCCTCATTCCCCACAGTCAGCCTGCACTGCTGACAGCCACTAAACACAGAGGCATGAAGGTTAATTTCATTTCAGCATAATAACATAAATTAAACAAGTCTAATGCTATTTTCATTGTTGTTCACAAGATTGATGGCCAAGCTAGGTTTTGTCAGCGAAGCACATCAAGGACTATGTGACAAGATTTTTGAAGAATAATACATAATGTAGTGTCTTACTGGTGATTGAGTTGGTGTTGGGTGGGTGCATGGTGGTCGTGTGGCCTTTGTGAACAATTTTAAAGTCCAGTTCTCTGTAAACACATTATACCTGTTAGAGAATAACTGCTGAAAACATGTCAAAAGACTTTATGGGCAGGCTTGACAGCATGGCCCCTCCCCACTATATGAACACACATACTCATGTTGCTATTTTTATACTGGATAGTTTTACAAACTTTCATTGGAGACAGCTCTTCAGAGGCCTCCGTTTATGGGTGGAGCAACAAGTGGCTTCAGCTTCAGCGCCAGTTGTTTGGCTGGTAGGACAGGTAGAGTCAATGGATGCAGTGCTGGCAGCGGCTGACACCAGCCCCTTCTAGAGACTTTGGCTTCAGCAGCGGCTGAGCAGCTGGGAAGTCCTCAGCCAGAGGGAGAGCATTCGCTGCACAGCACTTCACCAACAAGCACGGCATGAGAGGCAATTGCTCTGAAGGTGACGGCCACAATGAAGCTGCCAAGGACTTTTCAACAGAGAACTTAGTAACATTAAGTGCACCGAGCTCTACTGAAACATTTAACATAATGATAATTGGTGATTGATTGCTTGTTAACAAGTCATTTAATATTAAGATTAAATTAAGTACAAATGTACCTACAAAATATGTGCCGAATTAAACAGAGGCTCCTAGTTTTACTTGATTTTTTCATCCATATTGTTTGCCTTACACCTACAAACAAGGTCTATTTCAAATAGTTTATTTAACACATATTTATTGTTGCTTTACATGGACTTTAATTACCACATCAATTACCATAATAAAAGCCTAACAGTGAGTATTTTAATTATTATCTCTTGAGTTAAGTACAACACCAATTCACAGAGTGTTCCTTTAATTTACAACATTTCCAACAACTTAAAATGCAAACATGTAAATGAAATGGTTTTTCAGATCAGTAATAGATTTACGTTGTGCAAAAGGTTAAGAGCTGTGTTTAAAAAGGTTATGTGAATATATAAACTGGTCTAAATTTATTACAACTTGAGTTTAATTTTTTGTAGTTTGGAACCTCATTCATATTATTAAGAGAAAATGAAGGCAACCATTAAAGTAATTACTGCTATATAGTTGTAAACAGCTGTTCAATAAGGTATTATTATTAACATCTCAGGTGAGCTCACCTTCAGTTGAACTCAAAATTAAATTTGGAGTAAATTTGGATTAAGTGTTGGTTTGTTCCCAACCTTTCTGATCATCTGACTGCTGGTGTTTCCTGACCTTTCACAATGAATTCATCTCCGCTATCATTTTTTTAAATTATTGTTATTATTATCAATAGAGATGATGAACAAAACCACAATAATGAGACCCAGGTTTTAATAAACTGGAATGATTCCTAAAATGTGAAAACAAAAAATGTGCATGTGATGTTGTCCTGTGTGCTACTGGACTAAATATTGTCCATATACTGCATACGTACAGTTAGGGTGAAACCTATTTTTCATGTTGTTGGTTGGTTTGGTAAATCCAGTAGATTCTGGACTGCCACCCATGAAGAGTAGTCCAGGCAATATTTAGTATCAATATTTAATCTTTATATTTCATCCATTTAATTTGGATTAGAGTTCATGACACTCACAGCATTTCCAATTTCTAATTATGCCCCAGAGGGACATATTTTCAAAGCTTCTAATTGGTTTTTTAGAAGCTTTTTTTGGTCATATTTTTTGGATTAGTAAAATCAGGCCAATTACAATCTAACCTCCCAAACATATTGAAACTAATGGATCTGGGAGGATTTGTGGGGCAGATTTATCATCCAAAACCATCGCTTTTACATCTGTGGGCCATTTAATGCCTGTGGCTCTCCCCTTAATCACAAAGCTGATTGTTTTCACCCAACAAAACTATTTGGAAATAGTTGTTAATCTCCTTCCCCAGAGGAGTCTGTTTTGGTCAGACATAATCTGCCAGAGTCTGATTGAGCTGCATAATCCCTGGATGAGGAAATGTCCAGCCCCCTGCACCCGGCCCCTCCAGCCTCTATTGGGTATCTCTGTTGGTGGCTGGAGATGTGACCCCTCCCTGTCTCCTGTGGCGTAGCTTCTCTACTGTATGAGTCTGCCCTGGGGGCTAAACAATATGCTCCATTTTTTTTAATTAATCAAAATCTAAATCTGTTCCTCTGCGAGCAGATCTCCACAGTCTGACTGATGATCTGTAATGTGTGTTATGTGTGTTGAATAAATTGAAGGGTTTTCTCTGTTGATTGGTTATCTTCTTTCTTCTTCTCTTCTTTCTCTATTTTATTCTATACTTTCCTCTCCTCTTTTCCCTACCTTTTTGCCGCTCTCCTTAGTCTTTGTTTCCTTCCACTTCTTTCACAGTCAGCCCGGTTTATCCCTTCCTCTTTTGCTTCCATCCTCCCTTTTTTTCCTCCTTCCTTCCATTCCACACTCACTTTCTTTCATCCTTCCTTCCTTCCTCCTTTCCTCCCTCCTTCCCTTCTGCCTTCTCCCCCCTCCCATTCTGACCCCCCTTGCACTCCCACCTCCTTCTTTCCTTCTCTCTGGCCTTTCCTTGTTCTTTGCATCAGGAGCTGATTCAGGGTCAGTGTTTTAAGTCCCGCCATCAGTTCTAGCAGTGAGCAGACTAAATACATAACTGACCCCAGAGAGGCGTCTGGAGCCTTACTGTGACAATGTGCAGCCGTTGGAGATGCAGTGACGTGGAAGTGACTGACAGCTGGGCCGGTCGAGGAATGAATGGAGGATCAATGACACATATCAACAGACAACTCCTAGCTGTGGGAAGGGGGGGTGGGGGGTATTTTGGGGGTTGGTGTTGGTGAAAAGACAACAGTAGTGTTGTTATTAAGATGAACTCTGTGAAATTGATATGTGTTGATTTACATGTAAATATAGTTGTTTCATGTTGATAATAAATAAAATGATTTAATGAAATAGCAGATTACAAAGAAAAAGGTTGATTTACAATATTTTTCTAATATTAGCAGTATTAAAAATATTATAAATGTATAATTAATGTCTGGATTTAGTTAATTAATTAAAAGACCTGTCTATCAATGTGAGGCTGACAGCCTGTGTTTTTCCTGTTTTAAATTCTGGTGTGGTACTCTGTTAGAAACATGGATTGTCCATTTAGGCAAAGCAAAGCAAATATTATCATCTTTATGCTTCATGTTTCTTATCCGAGGCATACTAACATGAAGTTCCACAACTCCCTCTCCATTGACTGTGGTCTTTTTATACTAAGTAAACACTATTAACACATAGGTAAATTATCCCTTTATTGACTTGTGAGCTTCACACATGGGCATTCTGTGTCAGTCTCCTATTTATTTCTGTTCATTGAGCATTTTCTGTTCTTTGAGCACCCTCTGCTGGCAACATTCAGCTTCTGCTTTTTTTTGTGTGTCTCAAACTACCACAGATCTGACCCTATGAGAACATTTCATACAGCTCCCTTAATTAAGACTATCAGTCTTAAGAGAGGTGCACAGCTGATTATTTTTTCATGAACTTTAATGTGACTGATAGTGTGCCTACTTAACCAGTAAGGAGACAGCAGATGTTCACTCTTTTTGTTCCTATACTTCCAGCCAGTATGAACAGGGAAAATAATTACAGACAGGAAACTGTTTCAGTGTTCATATGGACACCTAACTGCTGTTTTAAGACCTGAAAAACTGTGAACCCGTCCTTTAATCTATGAAACAAGCAGGACAGTATGTGGACAAAAAGACACTCAGTGATATAGCTAAAATTTGCTAGTGCCCCCCACGTACCCATAAAATAGTGCAAAGAGTTAAATGTCTGTTTTTGTCATTGTGCGTGTATGAGTGTGTTGTATGTGTGTTTTATTGAATGGAATATGGTTGTGTTTGTTGTTGTTTTTGTGGTTGAAGGGCCAAGTTGTCAGGGTTAATATATGTTCAGACCACACTGGCTCAGAACAATAGACCATCTGTGAATAAGAACAATGGTAATGCCACCACAGTTTAGACCGAGAGAGAGAGAGAGAGAGAGAGAGAGAGAGAGAGAGAGAGAGAGAGAGAGAGAGAGAGAGAGAGAGAGAGAGAGAGAGAGAGAGAGAGAGAGAGAGAGAGAGAGAGAGAGAGAGACACAGAGAGAGAGAGAGACAGAGGGAGAGAGAGAGAGAGAGAGAGAGAGAGAGAGAGAGAGAGAGAGAGAGAGAGAGAGAGAGAGAGAGAGAGAGAGAGAGAGCCTACTGCTTCCAGAACCAATTTACCTCTACAACAAAACCAGTTAAGACAAATTATTTATTACTTTGTCAAAAAAATGAATAAGTTAAGCTGGCCCTTTGCAACGATTACAATTTAGTTTAGTGTAGTACAGATTTTTCAATCAAATGTGTTTAGTTGTATCTTGGACACTTTATCATGAAGCATTACATAATTAAATGAGAGAATAGCATCCTTTTCAGTCAGTAATTGGAACTCTTCAACTTTTGGACTGAGGACTACAAGATAGATAGATAGATAGATAGATAGATAGATAGATAGATAGATAGATAGATAGATAGATAGATAGATAGATAGATAGATAGATAGATAGATAGATAGATAGATAGATAGATAGATAGATAGATAGATAGATAGATAGATAGATAGATAGATAGATAGTCTCTTGTCCTCATGAGCCTTTCACATTAGTGTTTCAATTACACTCTGTATGTCTCCCTCTAGTGACCATAAGTACAACTGCACTGACCACTGGGACACTGACATTAATATAATGCATGCCTAATAAAATGCCTTAAAAATATATATTTTGACATGAAAAAAGCAACACAATTACTTGTAGCTGAAGATAAGCATATAGGAATATCCTGAGATGTCTGTCAAAACACTGCATCCACACACACACACACACACACACACACACACACACACACACACACACACACACACATACACACACACACACACACACACACAAACACACACACACACACACACACACACACACACACACACACACACACACACACACACACACACACGCACAGTTTACAACACAGACTGTTCAGCTGTTCATTAACTGAAAGAGGAGGAAGAAGAAGCAGGTAATGTGCACAGAACTCAAATTAGTGTGTCTGAGTAAGAGGAGCAGTGAGAGACCAGTTTATCATTATAATAAATATAAATAAAAGTAAAGCCAAAAAATATATTATTTTATTTTTTTCTGTAAATTATAATACTCAATATGATGGTAATGGAGAAGTTAATTAATGACATTAGTTAGTTATTTAGTTAGTTAGTTTCTAGCTGGCTGATAACATCATCTGTCGTAAATGTTGTATAGTTGCATCCACACAAAGCCTCTCTGGACATCATCCAGAAATACATGACACAGTGACAGGTTAAACTGAGGGAGAGGGGGAGCTGTATTTTGGACCAAATGGTGTGCCATATTGATGTCTGTTTAGACATTCTGTCCCAGGGCTGAAGGCTTTTATACAAATGAGAGTAATTGAATTAATCAGTGGTGAGGGATTTATTATGTGGCTGACATTCTGAGGGTTTTAAGGCGGACATATGGTTGGTTATCAGCACAGCTGGAGAACACAATGATGAGCATCATATAAGAATAATAAATACCCCAGTTTAATATACTGTAGAAATGTTTTCTATAAAGTGTATGCCAAAGACATGATATGATTTTAATTAGTGAAGTTTATACATAACTTAAATGTATAGAGAAAAGATAGATTAAGTCTGACATTCTATATGTTTTAGCCAGGCAGAATGTGTAAGTAATCATGCGCTTGGATTTGAAGTTTCACATTCCTGGTTGGGACAGCTGGCCAAGGCCTGTGAGAATCTGGCTTGTTTTTAGCATTGTTAGCACTGGGAGCTAACTCAGCGACAGTCTAGAGTCGCCAGTTGTCAAGAAGTGCTACAGACGGCAAACTGAAACTTTATCACCACAGAGGGTCCACTTGTTCACCTCATAACGGTAGGTTTTTGCTGTTTGTCTCCCTGTGGTCTACATACATCTTAAACCATACCAACACTGGGATCCAAATTGGAGCCCCTGTATGTAAGTGCTTGGGACCTCTCTGGCAGCAGATGTTAAAATCCATACTACAGCTGGTCGTTTATCTCTTAAACTTTTAGACACTTTTAACCTTGTACTGGTCTCCTTTTTATTTCTTCTCCCTCCTCCTCTTCCACCAAAGAGGAGTTTTTCGATTGATTGCCCCCTGCAAGGCAGACCTGGACTTTCATACATTTCTATACCATCACTGCATCATTCAGCAGGCTATATATGCAAAGGTTATGGGACGATCATGTCCTGACACCTGTTCTTAAAATGATCAACTCCATTAAAACATAAGCCAAAAAACCCAGGAGCTTGAAAGTGTTCCTGTGATCTCCCACACAAAGCAGGGCTAAAATACTACAGGTCTTTCTTTCCTTGCTGAATGGAATCAAGACTTTCATGTAATCAATGGAGGGGGATATTACTCTGTTGTCTGATGCTGGGTGGCTGCTTGATCTTGCATTCCTGACAGTAACTGAGACAATTGAAACTCTTGAACCAACAGTACAAAGTAAAGATAAAATCATATGAAAGCATTTCCTCTCAGTTGTAAAGATTTTTAAAAAAGCCATGTAGAGGCAGCTGGTGTATTGTGACCTGTCCAAGCTCGAGCGAGCGTTTGAGGGCAGACTGAGTGACTTTGACAATTTGACCGATTACTTGATAGAGGTAGACACAGGTGAGATTACGGGGCAGGTGGCTGAACTTTTCAGTGTTTATTATGTGGAAATAAAGAATGTTATACACCTTCAAACTAACCTCCAGCTTAATTTCAACAACATTTCTGGAACCTGTTAGACCCAAAAATAAGAAAAAGAAAAAAACAACCTTCACCAAGCAGCCCTGCAAATTATGTGTGTGATATTTGGCTCTAAAAACCTTTGAGAAGCAGCTTTTTCTGACATGAAAGTCATGAAATCTAAACACAGAACAAGACAGGACAGATGAACATTTATACAACTCTTAGATTAGACTGAATCTATGCCAATACAGTCCCAGCTTGACACTCGACCTCTGTTGTTGCGCCATTCATGTCATTAACCATGGAACGACTAAATGCATAGACCACATACAGATGATGTATTAAATATATTTATTTGTCTTTACGGAAATTCATAGTGCACCATTAGGCAATCATCAGATAAATACACATACAAAACAAACATCCACTACCCTACACTGGACATCCATAACCCCACAGTAAACATATATATATATGCTCCTCATAAAGTGCACTATCTCCGCACACAGATGTTCAATTATTAATTTCAATGTTTATTCATCAGTAAAATACTGATCGGAACAAATGATCTGTTGAGCCCTGTTGGTTCGGAGGGATGGTACCCTTTACTGTCTGCCTGATAGTAACAGCTCGTATGCACTAAACAAGGGACGGAACTCCTTTTTAATAATTGCCTCATAGATCATCATCATGCAGTTTTCTTACTGGACATTTTAACTATCTTATTTAGTTTGTTTATGTTATTCACAGGCAATGAAAAAAAGCAGGCAATAGAACACACGATTAAAATGCTCTCCACAAAGGATTATTAGAAGAGGACCAATATGTGTCTATCCACCTTAAACTGTCTAAACACATAAAAAATAGACACTGCAACCCGTATTTGAATTCCATGACAGTTTAACGTCTATTATTGTTCCCAGATATTTGTACACATCCACCTCCTCAATACTCTCCCCACCAGTCCTAAAGTCCAAAATGATTTCTTTAATTTTCATAGTGTTTAAATGTAGAAAGCTGGACCTACACCAGCCAACACACTGATCTACCCAAGCTCGATAGCTGCTTTCATCATCATCATGAATCAAACCCATGATCGCCATTTCATCTGCAAATTTAACATGATCTTAATTAGTAACATGATCAGATTTGTTGCTTCTACATTCATTTGTATAGAGAGTAAATCAAACTGGGGTAAATGACAAGGTTTTTATTTGTGTAGTGTGACACAGTGACACTTGGGTAAATTAAATGAGGATAACAAAAACTAACTAGCAGCTAAAACCACGTTTTGTTTTCTGGGGCTTGAATGTGATAATAATTTAGGAGGTACATTGTCTGATCCTGACATATTGAAATTGAGAAATACAATTGTCATGCTACTGATGTGACTTTAAGAGATTTTTGGTTCAACATATGGATATTGTGTATAAGGGTCAATGACGTATAAGGATTTAGAACAACTCAATTGTAGAATAATAAAAACAAGCATATCTAATGCAGTAGTTCAAACATTCAGAATGTTGTGTACCTGAAGCTCCATATTATACATTTGAAATTAAGTGATTTTAGTGGGTTATTCAAGATTAATTGGCACTGGCCTTAAAAAGAGTCATGTGGTGCGACCATGATTCATCTTGAAATAAATTAATTTACTTAACATGCTTCACATCTTTTTTTTTTTTTTTTTACAAGTTTTCAGTAATATAAAGTGTTTGGAAACAAAGTATTTGCATTTTTTTTTTAATCTTTGTAAATGATGATCTTTTATTTATATAAGATATTTCAAGATGAATCATGGTCGCACCACATGACTTTTTTTCAGGCCAGTGCAATTAAGCTGATTCTTAGTGGTTACTTCAAGATATAATTGGCACTGGCTTAAAAAGAGTCATGAGGTGCGACATGATTCATCTTGAAATAAATTAATTTACTTAACATGCTTCACATCTTTTTTTTTTTTTTTTTTTACAAGTTTTCAGTAATATAAAGTGTTTGGAAACAAAGTATTTGCATTTTTTTTTTAATCTTTGTAAATGATGATCTTTTATTTATATAAGATATTTCAAGATGAATCATGGTCGCACCACATGACTTTTTTTTCAGGCGCCAGTGCCAATTAATCTTGAAAAACCCACTAAAATCACTTTCACATTGTAATATGAATTGTCAGGTACACAACATTCTGAATGTTTGAAC